>NC_085136.1:163042029-163062524 GCF_035046485.1 Aedes albopictus
TTTTTTTCGTTTTTGAGTTATCGAGCAAAATATGGTAGGTTTCCTTTGTGATCTCAAAAAATGGTCAAAATTTTAGGGGTATTCACTAAACAGCGTAAATCACCGTGTAAGCCATGATTATCTGATTATTTGAAATCTATATATATAAAAATGAGTTTGAAGTTCCTTTGAGGCAACAAAACTCAAGAACGGCTGAACCGATCAGCATGACTCTTGAACGGTTCGGTTCGTATTCGTGGTGGCTGTGTTTATATGTACAAAAAGCTACGAAAATCAACTAGAAAAGTAAGAATATTGATAAAATACTGATTTTGCATGAACTGGGAAAGAAATCAACACGATCGAAATGAAACCAATCTAGAGTGCCGTGTTATTTTGAGCTCAACAGTTGTCAAACCACCACAAGACGGCAAGACGAAGTTTGCCGGGACAGCTAGTATTTTATGAAATTGTGAATGAATAATCAAAGATTGCCTTGGTGATCGGGACGTTTAATTAGTTTACATTGTTCAGTGAATCCCCTAAATAATTTTGCAATAGTCAATAACTTAAAATCTTTATCCTTGAGATAAAGAGATATCGTAATCTGAGCACATTTTTGGCCCTTTAGGGTCCTTGAATCGTCAATTTTAGTAGAAAAAGGTATTTTTTTCGTCGAAAAAAATTTCATGTTTTTGTGAGCCCATACAATTTTTGAGAACTTTAGGGCCAGTGGGGAACCACTTGGCGTTGGCCTTGAGATACGAATTCCAAATTTTAGCCTGTTTGTTTTTTAGCTAAAACAATCGTTTTGCAATATTTAACTTTAAACATTTCCAACTTTTTCAAAAATAGGACGGCCTAATGTACATCTGTAAATAGTGCAGGGCTGCAAAACAGCGAGTCGATAAGGGAGAGCGTCCAACATAGCTCTGGTCCTCATAAGTTCCTACCTCATGCTTCCACGGCTCAAGCGATGTCAAAGACCGTCCGCTAATAGTTGTGTGTAAAGCTGGTAGTGCAGCCTGGGCACTGTGGTCCTTCTTACATCAGCTAGATTGAAGAGGTACGAACCGAGCGTCTGTTCACCAAGGAGGTGCGGTTCAAACAGCGTCTGTTCTGACTGAGTAAGAAATGCTACGCCCAGCTAGATCCAATGTGGTAGCCTCATCAGCGTGGTCGTCCTAGTGTTTTGTAGGGACGCTTAACAGAACTAACACGATGGCTCTCCGGAGAGACAGGAATCTTACGAATAACATAGGAGAAAATACGACTCGATACAATCGGCAAAGACTCACGCGACGAAAAGAGGACTACGATTGGAAACATGGAACAATCTTCTCACGGCCGAACGTGAAGTGGTCGAGAACTGACGACAGCATTACGATGAGCGACGTTGCGAGCACTGAAGGTGGCGTGGTGACAGATCTAGCAGGACGGAAGACTTCCGACCCCTAACCTCCAAGAGATTGAGGAGGAGGTTGGTCGGTTGAAAAACAACAAAGCCGCTGGAGCAGATCAACTACCAAGCGAGCACCTAAAATACGGTGGAGAAGCATTGCATTGGTGAGAGCACTACACTGGGTCATTACCAAGATTTGGGAGGAAGAAGTATTACCGAAGGAATGGATGAAAGCAGGGATAGGGTGCGACTCAAAACTCTTTGCGTGCCGCACACGCTCTCTCTAAAATAAAAGCTCTCATTTTTGAGTAGCGCCCATGCCGCACAGGGACTGTGTTGGAAACACACATTTTTTTTAAATTGCTCGCACGCTCACATTTTTGCAAAATATCAATATTTTTCGGTATTTGAAGGTGGTTTATAAACCCAGTGAGGTTGCCATGTCGAAATTATTGCAAAATACATGCTCATATGAGCGTACGAGTAATTTTAAAAAAATGTGTGTTTCGAACACAGTCATGTGCGGCATGGATGTTTACTAAAAATGTGCAGGCCGAACACATTTTTGAGCGTAGCCGTTTTTGCGTGCTGCTACGAGACAGCACAAAAAACTAGAAGGAGACGTGTACGTGGAATCGGTTGTGTGTTGCCCGCTTACTTTGCCGTGCGCTGGAGGTCTCGTGTCTCTCACGCTCTGTCGTATGCACTCTCTCTGTGCTTGTCTCCGTACTTTGCACTGCTGGACACTACGCATGATTGAGAAAATTTCGAATCAAATGACCCATCTCTTGTCAATCCTTGACAAGCTTAACAACTTTGCCGAAAACATAAACTCTCTAATTACACTAGTTTACAGCATTTTTGAACTCGATAAGCTGATGATCGTTTTTGGTGTAGAATCATGCCCTGAGTTCGAAAACGCGAAGGAAAAAAATTACAGTAGAGCGGAAATTTTTTCGACTTTCCATACAAGGTTGATGATATGAAATCGATTTTTGTTCTATTTTTAAGCAAAGTCGCTCACTTCACACACCTCATTCTCCGTAATCAATGCTCCGATGGAGCTGAATTTTTTACTGATTCTCGCCTACATATGATATGTCAAAAAAACGTTGAGAAAGAATTTTTAAATTGTTTTTTTCTTATTGAAAAAAATACATTTCTTCATATATTTTTGGAAATTTTGCTTAAATTTAAGAAGATTGTTCCCAAAACTCGCCAATATCTTGAATTTTATCAATCTGACGCAAAACCTGCATTCAGATGATCGAATGGTATTATGTTCAGCTTTTAATTTATGGAAAAAGATTTAAAATTGGTTGAACAAAACGAAAGATATTTGAATTTTATTAAATTCCATATTTTAAAAAGTTGTAAAACTCAATATTGAGCTAAAACTCAAAAACTGTTCTACTTTAAATTTTTTGAAGCACGGTTTCGAAATCAGCGCTAAATTATGCTTCAAAAATTTTGGTCGTTGGCAGAAGTTCACGACTTTCGTTTTATTTTGTAAACTAGTGTTATTTAATTAAGTGATTTTTTCTGTTTGTTGACAAGCACAGTCCCAATCACCGTGCATTACTCCCTGTGCCGTAGAGCTAGTGCTGCGATTCGTCTCTCGCACAATTCGAAAGCTTTCACTCATACGTCTCTGTCTCTCGGCAAAACGGGAGACAAGCACTTGAGATTGTGTGAAGCACACGCTTTTTTCGCACCGCACGGTGCATGCTGCCAATCCCTGGATGGAAGGTATGGTGTATCCCATCTACAAAAAGGGCGATAAGTTGGATTGCGGGAACTATCGCGCGATCACACTACTGAGCGCTGCCTACATGATACTCTTTCAAATATTATCCCACCGATTGCAAGAGAGTTCGTGGAGCAATATCTGAGAGACAGGAGACAGCTCACTGACAGCCACGATGTTTACATGTCTTCTTCTTACTTCTTTTTACAACTTTGTGCGCCGCACAATGGTTTGAAAATATATTATTGGTCAAAAATGATTTGCATATTGAGTTCGCTGCGACAGAGCATGGAAAATAAATGGATTCGTTGCGCTGGTCGTGGAAAACTGAACATGACTATTTTATTTTTTTTTTAAATCCAATAAACGGATCAAAATTTTAATAAGATCTTTTGGATATTTGGCCACTCCACACCATCAATGTGCAATTTTCAGCTCGGTTCGCGGTGACAGTTTGTGACAGGTCCTCCTTGACATTAAGTAGCACGCAATCGAAGCCAGCTGTCTCCTCTCTCTCAGGGCAATATCAAGCTGGATTCATGCGTGAACGCGGTACAAAAGACCAGATGTCGATTGATCAATGCAACGATAAGATCGGATGATGTGCATAGTTCGAGCATCAGAGACACTCTTGAGTCCCTTAGAATCTCGTGCTTGCTGTTTAGCATTGCTGTAGAGGGTGTAATGAAGAGAGCGGGGACAAACACGAGCGGAACGATTTTCACGAGGTCCGTTCAGCTCCGTACATCCGACCAAAAAATGAAGCCAGACGATGAAGAGGGACGCTATAGGGAGCAATTACCGCGTCCGTCATTCCGAATTTTTAGCGACGGTGATGAAATCAAGGCGGTTGAAGAATACGTGTTCTTAGGCTCACTGGTGATCGCCGACAACGACACCAGCAGAGAAATTCAGAGACGCATTGTGGCAGGAAATCGAGCTTACTTTGGACTCCGTAGAACTCTACGATCGAACAAAGTTCACCGTCGCACGAAGTTAACTATCTACAAAACGCACATTAGACCGGTTGTCCTCTATGGACACGAAGCATGGACGTGCAGAGGACCAACGCGCCCTTGGAGTTTTCGAACGGGAGGTGTTGCGTACCATCTACGGCGGAGCGGAGTGCAGATGAAAGACGGGACTTAGACTTGGAATGAACCACGAGCTACATCAACTGCTGAGAGAACCAACCATCGACCACACCGCGAAAATCGGGAGGCTACGTTGGGTGGGTCACGTCATCAGGATGTCGGATAACAACCCGACTAAAATGGTTCTCGAGAGTCATCCGACTGTTACAAGACGACGTAGTGTGCTGCGAGCTAGATGGATCGATTAAGTGGAGGACGATTTGCTGACGCTTCGTCGAATGCGGAACTGGAGACGCACATTCATGTACCGAGTAGAATGGAGACGACCCCTACGTATATCAGACGACGCTTAGGCCTTAGTCTGACCGGTAAGGTAGGTAAATAACATCGTGGATTTGTTCCAACCAAGATATACCAGCATGTACTTTTTTGTCGCATTAACCACCAGTCCGATCTATATTGCTGCACGTTTCAGGCTGGTATACAGCTTTGATACCGTTACAAATATTTTATCGATAATGTCCATGTCTGACAATGATTTTATTGCCCTTTTCCGGCTATACCAGTCGGCTAGTATGTCTGAAATAGACGTAAAAACTTGAAGTATTTTAGGCAAAGTACGTTTAATTGGCAAATTGAGAGATAAATTTGTGAAAAAATTACCACTTGTTTTGGTGGGATTCGAACCCACGACTCCGTTATCGCTAGTCCGGCGCTTTAACCAACTAAGCTGCAGAGTTGTAACTTGTTCTGTAGCTTAGTTGGTTAAAGCGCCGGACTAGCGATAACGGAGTCGTGGGTTCGAATCCCACCAAAACAAGTGGTAATTTTTTCACAAATTTATCTCTCAATTTGCCAATTAAACGTACTTTGCCTAAAATACTTCAAGTTTTTACGTCAATGTCCATGTCGTCCACAAAACACCGGATATTGTGAAAATCGTGTCCCGGCTGTTGAGCCCGTTTCGTCGCATAACTCCTTGCCGAGCGATGTCGTCGTCCCCGGTGAGATTCGAATGAACTGGGTAGTTCACCCGGGGGGTTGGGTCAAAACCCAACTAAAAATCACTGTTAGTGTCAAAATTGCCCGTGTAGTTGCCGGCTTAGAATAGCACTACGGACCACCTGTTCCGGGGGTAAAAGTCCACCAAACAGGTAACCCCAATCCAAGGTGTCAGGCGACCCGTGCTGAGGGATGAATGGTTGAGGGGGTTTAAAACATGCTCGATCTTTAACGGAGCCCGTAGCGTGGGTAAGATCACCTTTTTGGGTTGCGTTGCGGCGAAAGATCTACAAAACCGAACCCTAGTCCTAACTGCTTCCAGCTAGTGGAGCAGCACATTTGAGTAATCAAGGAAAACACTTTCGTCCTTATTACATTTTACACCTGGTTGAAAGTGATAGGTCTCGGTTTTAGGTGTAGCCGAGATGGATCTTGAAACAAGGAAACATGGGTTAGTATTCCTAATCTTTTATTTGGTGTACACTGGTTTGAAACAGAAAGGACTAGGGTTCCGATGCATGGTCAATATCGGTATCATTTCTTGACGTTCTCGTTAAGGGATCCGATTTTGACTGAAAAAGGAGCGTGTTAAAAGCGGAACCTATCAATCAGAATCCTTCCTTGCGATTATGTTGAAAATGACTACTGTAACAAAACCGAATACTTTATAACTTCTCAATGGTGATAAAGTAATACGACATGCACTATACAAAGGACACGGGGTATACCACAATAGATCAAAATATTGGTCGCAGTGGTTATGTCCCGAACAGAAAGAAAAAAAATAGTGTCAAAATCAATGTCAAAACGAGTTTGACGTCTGACCGCCGTCGCATCGCAGCTCCTATATGCAGAACGTTTGTGCAAGCTTGTGAGTGTTTCGTGACGTATTTCTCGTCACTTGTGTCTACAGCATTCGGATCAGTTGTCAGTTGCCCCAACGAACGAACACGGCTCGCTAACCAGGGCGCAGTCGTGACCCAACCTGCGCATTCAGGCTCTAATGTCGTATGTAATGTACATAGATGAACAGGTTATGCTTTGGGACCTGTTTACGGCATTTCTAGTGGAGTTGCCGTACGATAAAGTTCGTTGTCGACAGGCCGTCGATGAAGCCGGCTTGATAACTTAATAATAAAAAAAACACGAACAGGTTTTTTTTTTCGTTTCGTGAGCTTTTTGCTCTTTGAAGGAAGCACGACACGAGACAGAGCATTAGCAGGTCTAGTGGCACAGCCGGAATTTTTCTTCTGAGAGCTGCGGCGGGAATCGAACCCGCGCTCCTCAACACGATGCAACTAAATGCTTGGTGACACTAACCGCATGGCCACGAAGCCACACAAAACTCATTTCCTTAGGCGACAAACTCATTTGCTTTGGGTGACAGAAAGGCGATGAAAGATGATTTTGGATAGCACTTTGTAGGCGGCATTAATAAAGTTGATCGCTATGAATTTCTCACATTCCAAGTGGTCGCCTTTCTTGTGAATGAGACAGATTACTCCCTCCTCCCATTCCTTCGATTACAGTTCGATTTCCCAATATTAATTATCGTTCGTTGCAATTTGGTACGTTCAATATTATTTTTATTCAATTGTTGATTGAAATTGCCATAAGTTTATGAGCAATAAACTGAAAAGTAATTGTTCATTAATTCTTCAAAGCTCAACCACACGCGTAAGCATGTGTTTTCCATCACTATCAAAGGTTATGGGCCCACAGCGGGGGATAGTTTGAGATATTCGTTTGGCTTAGTTCATGTAGGTACGCGGCGTGAGGTCAGATCGTTGGAAAATGTAGCAATTGGTCCCGTATCGGTTTATGAGTGATTCGAGCACTTGTGACTATTTGTTTGAGCTTGGAAAACCACAACTTTGGTTTGGTCACGAACGCGAAAATCGCTCAACAGGCATGCATGCGCATGGAAGAAACTACAGCAAGATTTCTTGGATAACGAGCTGAAGCAACAACGATTTGGCCTTCTTGACCAACAATCTTGGAAGAATATGAATCTGTGGGCAATTACAGGGGATAGACAAAATTATCGGGCAAAATTTTCACTTTACAAAAAATGACCAATTATCTGTAACTTTTCTAAAAGTGCATCTGTAACTTTTCTAAAAGTGCATCAAACATTCTTCACTGTAAGTTGATCAATTAGTTGTGTTTGCACGAAGTTATAAGCATTTTAGAAAAAGGTAGAATTATCCGATAGCCAACTTTGAGCTGTTATATCTCCGGATTCAATTAACCGAATGCAATGAAATTTTGTACATTTATGACTTATATAATGAGCTCTGAAAAACGTTTGACTCAATTTGAAATTATTAACAACTAGCTGACCCTACGTGGCTAGCCACGTTTTCGTTATTCCGCAAATTGTCTTAATGACTTAATGTTAAAATGTTTGATATGCGTTTTAAGTTTATCTTCAACTTTATTAACTCCTAAACTACCAAGGGTCCAAAAAAAGTCGGAAGTCCAACTTTGACAAGGCATTTCTCGGCCGTTTTTCAACCGATTTCAAAACTTTTTTTTGCGATGGAACCGGACAGGTTTCAAGATCATCGTCCATTTAAAAAAATATAAAATAGATGCGTCTACCCAAAGTTATTAAGCAAAAGGCACTTCCTAGTTTTTTTGAGAGCGCATTTTTTGCGCACATTGATCAATAAAACAAAATTTAAAGCGATGACATATGTTTTTTTCGACTCTAAATCATGCGTATAGCTGGAGTGAACATGTTAATGCAAAATTAGTGATTAGTGATTTTTCAGTACACTGATAATTTACCTTACTCAAAAAACTGCTAAAATACCCTATTTTTCACATAAAATAAGCAATAAATCAAAATTCAAAGCGATGACATATAGTTTTTTTGGCCTTAAATTGTTCGTAGGATTGTACTCGACATTTTTGATGAACAATGAAAATGTTCTAATTACACTCTTATTTTGTTTTACCCGGAAAACTACGAAAATTCCATACTTTTCACACAAAGTAGTCAACAAAACTAAATTTAAAACGATAACATGTAGTTTTTTAGCCTGGAAATGTTCGTAGCAGTTTGTGGGACATACTTGAAAAATAATAGTGAAGTTTTCATTACACTCAAATTTTGATTCACTCAAAAATCAACGAAAGTACCACATTTTTCACGCAAAGTGCTTAACAAAAATAATGACTTACAATGCAAAGTAGTTTTTTACCTTTAAATCATTCGTGAAAGCGTACCGGACGTTCTTGATGAGTAATAGTGACGTTTTCATGACACACTTAATTTATTTTACTCGAAAAGCTACAAAAATATTATAATTTTCATACAAAACAGTCAATAAAACAATTTAATTTAAATTTAAATTTAAAGCCATAACATGTTAAATTTTCCGTTACAATGTACTGGACCTGTTTTTGATAAAATGTTGATGTTTACATTACACTGATATTTTGTTCTATAAAAAATGTACGAAAATACCACAAAAAAAGCGAATAAGCCAAAATTTAAAGTAATGATATGTAGTTATTCAACTTTGAATTTATCGAAGTAGTTTAGTGGATTTATTTGAACAATCCTAGTGAATTTTTTATTACACTCATATTTTATTTCACTCGGAATACTGAGAAAATACCACATTTTTCACACAAAGTAGTCATCAAATAAAAATATAAGGCAATGCATTCTGGTTTTTTGGCTTGAATTTTTTCATGAAATGATGAACGTTGAACAATAATACCGCCTTCATGACACTCTTAATTCATTTTACCAAACAAGTTTTTGAAAAACCATAATTTTCTTACAAAATAGTCAATAAAACAAAATTTAAAGCTATGTCATGTAGTTGTTAGTCTTAAAATTTTCCGTTGGAATGTACTAGACATGTACTTGATAAAATTTTGATGTTCACATCACATCCACGTTTTGTTTTACTAAAAAACTACGAATGTGCCATATTTTTTACACAAAATAGCCAATAACACAAAATTCAAAACAAACACATGCAGATTTCTATTACTGACTTTTTGTACCAGTTTCAGGTTATCTACTACCTGAAAAAATACAAGGCAAACCGAAAACTCACCAGGGATTTTTTTATTTGTTTTTATTTGAATCCATTTGCGGCTCCTGAACATGCAGTAGTAATCATCAAAAAATAAACGGAAATCCCGTGAAAATGAAAAAAAGTTACGAACTTAATTGGTTTCCAAAGTTAAGGTTAGGTTATGTGTCTTTATTAGAGAAATTTTCAGCCTTCTTTCATTCCTGTTTCTTGGGATTCCTTTTCAAATTCCTCTCGGAGATTCTTTCGTATTCCTATCGACGTTTTTACCCTAGATTCAAACAGTTCTTTCCGGAAAAACTCCTGGCGAATATTGCAGGATTTCTGAAATCCAAATATTGTCTCCTGAAGGTTTTTATGAGAATCCTATAGATTTTCTTCCAGAGGTTTTCCCATATTTGCTCTCAGAGTCTCTCGTTGGATTTTTCCTCCTGCGTTTTGCCTAAACAAATTTTCGTGGAATTCATTCTCTTTTCTCTGGGAATATACATGAGATGTTGTCGTAAAATTTCTCATAGAGTTTCTCTCGGAATTTCTCTTGAAGGTTTACCGTGATTTCTTCCGGTATTCCTCTTGGTACTTCTCCATGAGATTTTTCCAGGATTTCTAAGGTTTTTACAGAAACTGTTGCTGGGATTTCAACTGAGGCTCCTCACGGATTTTAAAGGAGTTTTTCACGAGTTTTCTGAAGTAATTGCCTCTGGGATTTCTCCCGAAGTTTTAGGAAATTTCAATGATTTTTTTCTGGAGTTTCTCCCCGGTTCTCTACAGAAGTTACATCCGGGATATTTTATAGAGGTTCTTGCGAGAGTTTTTTTTAAGTTTCACCTGAGATTACTCTCGGAGTTTGTGCTCTAGAAGCTGAAATACAGAGTTCCAAACTTAAGCATTTTGTATGAAAATCGGTCAATGCCTCCAGTACTGTACTTTTCTAGAAGTGTTTCTCGGAAAACCTCCTGCCTGAGATAACCTACAAAGTTCATTGTTGTAAATGGCCGGAGACATGCCGGAATGGATCCACGTGATTTTTGCGGAATGAGGAACGCGAGAGAAACTTCGGAAGAAATCCTGAGAAGTACTGGGAAATCTCGGAAAAAGCTCTGGTAGGAAATATTTAGAAAAACTCTAAGAGAAATCCCGAGAGAAACTCCGGATGAAACCCAGCGAAGAAATTCAGGAGAAATATCGGAAAACTCTTTGGCAGAAATTCCAGAACTAATTATCGGAAATCTCTAAAAATATCGAAAAAAAAAACACGGAAGGAAATATTAATGGGAGTAAATAAAAGAAAAATACTTTGCATGGGAATCGGGAACTAGGATGGAAACTTGAGAGAACTGGAGAAAGCCAGAAAAAAAAAACTTCGAAAGTGCTCCAGATTCCCGAAAAAATATGATAATATTCAAACAAGCGCTAGAGGAATTTCTAATGAAAACCCAAAAGAAATAATACACGGAAACATTTCAAAAGTTTCTAAAAGACTTCCTCGAGAAATAGAACCCCTGAATAAATTCCGCATGAATCCTTGATGTTTTTGAAAATGTCCCTGAAGGAATCTCTGGAAAATTTTTGAAAGATTTTCGAAAAGAATCCACGACAAAATATTTTGAAAAAATCTTTGAAAGATATCATAAAATATAATTGCACCTTTTGGGAAATTTCTGAAAAACAAATGTATATAGAAGAGTTTCTGATGCAATGCCGTAAAACGGGGAGCTTTGATAGTTTTTCAGCAAATTTACCTAATATATTATTCCATGTATTTTTCCTGATTTAATAATTTTAAAACAAGTACTGGTGTCTCAGTTATAATTTTATAATTGCAATGTAAGGATTGGACAGTTTTAATTGTATTGGGTGATCAATATTATATTTTCATATGAGCGAGAATCACATTCTCATTTTGGGGAAACTTTCGTCTGACAAACATATTAAATCCCAAAAAATATTACAGATTGCAACGCAAAGAGTATGATGGGAAAGGCCGTATGAAACATGTTAGGTTAATTTATTGTTTCAAAACATGAAGAATTTCATAAAATTATAAATAACAAATTGAGTCAGTACTCCACCTAAGTGAAAATCTCAGCTATCAAAAATAATTATCTGTGTAAAAATATATTTTATTACGGTACATCAACATGTGACTATATGCTGCGCATAGTAAGTTCTCTTTATTTGAGTTGTTTTTGTTTTTTTTTATAAACAAATTTAGAAAACAACGAGTGTAATTGAAAGATCACTATTGTTTATCAAACAAGTCTAGTACTTTTTCACAAATAATTTCATGGCAAAAAAAATGCATTATTGACTCCAATTTTTATTTGATGACTACTTTATGTGCAAAATGTGGTATTTTCCCAGTATTCCGAGTGAAATAAAATATAAGTGTAATAGAAACATCACTAAGGTTGTTTAAATGAATCCACTAAACTACTACGATATATTCAAAATTGAAAAACTACATATCATTGCTTTTAATTTTGGCTTATTCGCTTTTTGTGGTATTTTCGTACATTTTTTCATGAAACAAAATATTAGTGTAATGTAAACATCAACATTTTATCAAAAACAGGTTCAGTACATTGTAACGGAAAATTTAAGGCCATACATGTTATGGCTTTAAATTTTGCTTTATTGACTGTTTTGTATGAAAATTATAATATTTTTGTAGCTTTTCGAGTAAAATAAATTAAGTGTGTCGTGAAAACGTCACTATTACTCATCAAGAACGTCCGGTACGCTTTCACGAATAATTTAAAGGTAAAAAACTACTTGCATTGTAAGTCATTATTTTTGTTAAGCACTTTGCGTGAAAAATGTGGTACTTTCGTTGATTTTTGAGTGAATCAAAATTTGAGTGTAATGAAAACTTCACTATTATTCTTCAAGTATGTCCCACAAACTGCTACGAACATTTCCAGGCTAAAAAACCACATGTTATCGTTTTAAATTTAGTTTTGTTGACTACTTTGAGTAAAAAGTATGAAATTTTCGTAGTTTTCCGGGTAAAACAAAATAAGAGTGTAATTAGAACATTTTCATTGTTCATCAAAAATGTCGAGTACAATCCTACGAACAATTTAAGGCCAAAAAAACTATATGTCATCGCTTTGAATTTTGATTTATTGCATATTTTATGTGAAAAATAGAGTATTTTAGCAGTTTTTTGAGTAAGGTAAATTATCAGTGTACTGAAAAATCACTAATTTTGCATTAACATGTTCACTAGCCTGGTACACGGTTTATATGGGAAAATACAAAAAATGGAAAAACTCAAGCTCCTGTATACTTTTTGAGTTCCACTTTGGTCCCATATCAACTGTGCAAAATTTAATATTGATCGGAAGAACTATATTTTAGCGCCCGCCATTCTTAGTTTTTCATACGATTTACTATGGGGAGATTTTACTCTTGCAAAGAAAAATCGCTAGGAGTCACCCCTAGATCCTTAAAAATACGTCGATGAATGATTTCTGTAGAAAACTTCACTAAGAATCACACCTCTGAAGACAGCAAACCGATGCGATGTACGTGTAAAAAGTTATTAGTCTCCACCCGATCGATAAAATAACGAGATTTTATTATTTATTATTATTCCTTACATGTTAAACAGCGTTTGCATGCCATTCGGTGTTCAGTCAATAACTTTTTCCACATGCCTTAGGTCACTTTGCAATCTTCGGAGGGTTGGTTCCTCGTAAAATTTCCAACAGAAATCATTCATGGATTTATTTTTAGGGGTTAAGGGGCAACCTGTAGCGATTTTTCTTTGAAAAAGTGATTTTCCCCATACTAAATCGTATGAAAACGTAAAATGGCTGGCGCTAAAATATAGTTTCTCCGATCGATTTGAAATTTTGCACAGTTGATATGGGGCCAAAATGGAACTCAAAAAGTGTACAGGAGTAAAATGTCTTTTTGTGTCCCACGCTAATGTTCACTCCAGCTGTACGCATGATTTAGAGCCGAAAAAACCATATGCCATCGCTTTAAATTTTGTTTTATTGATCAATGTGCGCAAAAAATGCGCTCTCAAAAAAACTAGGAAGTGCCTTTTGCTTAATAACTTTGGGTAGACGCATCTATTTTGATTTTTTTTAATGGACGATGATCTTGAAACCTATCCGGTTCCATCGCAAAAAAAAGTTTTGAAATCGGTTGAAAAACGGCCGAGAAATGCCTTGTCAAAGTTGGACTTCCGACTTTTTTTGGACCCTTGGTAGTTCGCGGGAGTTTTTACCCCCTCGGTAGTTTAAGTGTTAAGAAACTATACATTTTTTTTTTTTGTTTTGAGAGACTTTACCCAGAGGGGGCATTCGTCTCTATTGAACGTTTATTATCGAAGAATTATATTTACATAACAGCTTATTACTAAACGACTTATATGCTACTGAACATTTCAATATTTTTTAGGAACCTTATAACTTTATCTTCCGCTTGCTTGTTATTGCACAAAATTTCGCTTAGTTGATTACTTATTCCTAATTCCTCCCTTTCGGCCTTATACCGCTGACACGCGGCGAGTACATGGTGAACTGTTAATTTCTTATTACATAAAGTGCACACTTTTTTTTTTTTTTTTTTTTTTTTTTTAAGTGTACCCTCCGCTCTCCCCCACACCAAAGAGCTCACACAGAGAGCCCTCTGGTAATGGACACTTACTAAAATAATATACAAAATGAACGCGGAGATATTAAACAACAAAAACAAATAGTGTGAATTCCCAGTGGAACTTTGTTCCTTTGAAGGGATCCACAGATTAAACTAAATTAATAAAAAAAAACGAACTAATAAACTATACTAAACTATAAACAATGTGATAATGGTTGTGGCTTTTTACATGAACTCTAATGTTATAACTACAAATTAAATAAAAACGCAGGCAAAAAACTAGCAGGAGCCAGAAAAAATCCACGCATTTATGAAAAGAAATGGTTGACACTCTAAACGATGTATTCGGTTACATTCCGTAGTAAATGTTGCTTCAGCTTACTTTTGAAGAGACTTGTACTTGTAATACCTTTTATACTGATAGGAAGTGAATTAAACTTTAAAGGACCATAGTTTGAGATGCAGACTAGACCCAAGTTCGTGTTCGCTCTGTTTCTCAAAAGTTCATGTGCATGTCTTGTGGTACGAAGATTAGCTCTGTTTGGAAATGCGATGTTATGATGAAAGTTACGATTATTCAAAATATTGTGAACAAACATAATTGTTTGAGAATCACGTAAACCAAGAATTGGAATAATTTTATGACCCAAATTAGTGTAAAGCGTGTTTGTCGGAAATAAGGGGGGTAAATTGAAAATAACTTTTATACATCTATTCTGTAGCACTTGAATTTTTTTGATTTTCGATTTAGCAGCGTGGCCCCACACTATGATTAGATACTGTAAGATAGAATGTATGCAAGCATAGTAAAATTTCAGTAATGCTTCTTTATGCACGAAGGACCGAACTCTTTTCATTAAACCACACAATGTTGAAACTTTTTTAGAAACTTGTTTTATGTGAGTATCCCAAGAAAGAAAAGAATCTAAGTGTAATCCCAAATATTTGAAAGATGAAACTTTTTCAACGTGAACATTATTGATGCATGGATCAGGGTGGTGTGGTATCAATTTACGCAATGAACGGAAAATCATATATTTTGTCTTTGTAAGGTTAATAGACAGCCGATTTCCGTTAAAGTATTCTATAAGACATTCTAGATCTGATTCTATGTTTCCAACAACCGAGTGAATACTGTATTGGGGGTAAAACAAAGCAGTATCGTCTGCAAAAAGTCTTGGTATCCCATGAAGCCTCAAGTTACCCAAGTCGTTTATATATAGTAGGAAAAGCAGGGGACCAATGTTACTTCCTTGGGGAACACCAATGTCCGTCGTTCGCAAGCTACTACGGGCACCATTTATGGTAACATATTGTTTACGATTAGATAGATAACTTCTAATCAAATCATTAGCAACCCCTCTAATCCCATACTTCTCAAGCTTTTTCAAAAGGATTTCATGATTTAGGGTATCAAAAGCTTTCTTGAGGTCTATAAAAAGACCTCCAACAATCTTTTTGCGATCAATTTCACGAGCCAGTTCATCAAAAAGTTCTATAATTGCAGTTGTTGTTCCACAGCCTTCCCGAAATCCGTACTGATATTTATACATAACATTGTTAGCACACAAAAAGTTTACAAGTCGACTAGTTAGAAGCTTCTCAAGTATTTTATTCAGGGCCGACAGAGTTGAAATTGGCCGATAATTAGAAGGATCGAGTGTGTCTCCAGATTTGAATACCGGCGTGATCTTGGCAATTTTCAAAACATCGGGATAAGATCCAGTTGTTATAATTTCTGGTGGTTTTTTCTCAAAAATATGCTTTTTCGTGAAAAGCGCATGTCCCAGACGTAACCTAGTCAAAACTACCTGTTCTCTCTTATTCTCTCTATCTACGAATCTCGCAACATTATTTTTAACGATTCGCAAAGTTTTCCTTGGGCTTTGGCTCCATATAAGTTGATGCTTTTTCAATATTTCCTTGTGAATCCATCTGGTGATGTCCTGACATGGAACTTCTTCGAGAGGTGTTGGATGATTCCTTCCACAACGTGCTGCGTCGTCGGCTGCTTCGTTACCCGGTATGCCCGAATGCCCGGGAATCCAGCAGAAATGCACATTTTTATCCGCGATGTCCGCTTCGATCCGTTGAATGTAGCAGTGTTTTGAGTTTCCTGATTCCAACGCAGACAAACAGCTGGCTGAGTCGCTAAAAATTACAGATCTATTGTTGACTTGAGAAACTATATTTATTCCTCTGAAGTGTTCTATTACTTTATTTATCTTTTTCTGGCCGAATTCACTTTTACATACGCTATTTTTCGTGGTAAATACTCAAGTATGTTATTGGTTTGATTCCTACGAAGAATGCTCGGGAATGTTCACGAATCTTTGAATTCATATTCTTATCCTCACAGGAATATTCCTAAAATCCATTCGTATTCGGAACAGATAACTTCTGAATATTCCGTAATTTTTCAAAAATGTTTGGTGATTGTATTATACATCTAAGAATGTTTTGGAAAATTCCAAAATCATTCGTATCTTCATCTTCTTCTCCTATGAAATTTCCAGAAATTTCTTAAAAGTCGAAGGAAGAAGTTCAAGAACATTCAATTTATATGTCTCTTCATTCCTTCGAAATATCTATAAAATCTTCTTTTCCTTGTTTTTGGAAACTTTGGAAATTTCTTCCAATTATGAAAAGAAAGCATATTCAATTAATTCCTCCGAAGAGTGTTCTAGAAACTTGTTTTTCTTCTTCCGCAAGCTCTAGACGTTTACAGTGAGGTTTTTTTTAATGCGGGAGATACGTACCGCGTAAAAATAAAACTCAGTTCAAAATTCAAAAATCCGCGTAAAAAAAGTCTTACCATTTCTCGACGAATCATGCAAAAATAAGACGATGATTTTTTTTGTATGGAGTTTTCATTTACGCGGCCGCGTAAAAAAAGACCTGACTGTATTGTTATCCAATCTGAGAACTTTCGAATATGTATCCTATTATGCTTGGAACCTTAAAAAAAGAAAAATCTCAAGCACTCGTGGAAAGTTCTGGATCAGTATTTAAAACCTCATCTTCCTTCCTTTTTTGCTTTTTCTTCTTATTATGTTTAGTTCATACAATGCTGCTATATGTACGTGAAATATTTCATGAAACTTTGCTAAGCGTGGCGGGAGCACAGATAGACAACTCTCTGTTTGATTTCATGCAGCCCTATTTTGATGCAATTGTTTTTGATGTTCTAACATAAATTTAGAAATTTTTTAACCATCAAGGAGATTCTTGAAACTTCTAGAATAACAATTGAGGAAGCTTCTTCTCAGAAGCCAGTGTATCAATAAATATGTGAAACATTTCACTCAGCACTTGACTTATCAGAAGCGCCAGAATTTATTCTATCATGAATTTACTTTCTAACCCTAGACGACTGTTGTAGGATTTTTGTTTATTGAATGGGTGAATGTTCTAGAAATGAAAAACGCCTGAAGGTATACTTCCAAGTACACACCTCGAAAATTTAAGAAGTTAGATACTCCACAACATTCCAGAACGTTATTTTTTTCTGAAACTTTCAGTAACTTCCAGATAGTTCTGGGAAGTTTAAGCATTTGGATGTTCCAGAACATTCTAGAATGTTCTCTTGATTATTATATCTGAAAAGGTCAATAACTTCCAGAAGGTTCTCGAAATTTTTAGAAGCTTGATAGAGCAATGGAGAAATATTTCAGTGAAACATTTCAAAGTGTGATATGATTAGCAGACCCAACGTGGCTAACCACGTTCCTAAAAAAATTAATTTTCTTTATCCAATGAAGAAAATCCCAGATTCTCCTGGAAAGAAAAATTCTAGAAGCTTCCTTGAAGGCTTATGTATCAATGCATTTGTGAAATATTTCATCCAGCATGGTGCATTTATTTGGAAAGCGCCGGGAGGTATGCTATCATGTATCCAACCTTGAGTAATATATAACTGTTGTAGGGTTCTAGCTCATGTTATAATGGAACTTCTAGATCTTTCTACTGGATTGATGCAGCAATGCAAAAATGCAGCGATGTATCAATGAAACGATACAACAATATAGCGATACTACAATGCATCGATGCAACAATACAATACACCAATGCAAGAATGCAGCGAAGCACCAATGCAATGATGCACAAATGCAACGATGCACTAATGCAACGATGTACCACTGCAACTATGCGTCTAAACGTGCACCAATGCAATGATGCGCCAACGCAACGATGCACAAATTCAACAACGCACCAATGCAACGATGCACCAATGCAACGATGGACCAATTCAGCGATGCACCAATGCAACGATGCAACAGTGCAACGATGCACCTATGCAATGATGCACTAATGCAACGATACACCAATTCAGCGATGCAGCAATGCAACAATGCAATGACGCAACAATGCAACGATGCATCAAATCAATGATGCACCATTTCAACACAGGTACAATGCTACAGTGCAATGGTTATTGAAGCTTTTATTCTGTGAAACATTTCAATGAAACATTTCAGAGCGTGACGGAAGGACAGACAACTCTGGGCTTTTATATATATGATAGGAAAAGTTATAGCGATTTTATGAATTTTATGATTTTTGGGTAAATTGGTCTATTTTTAATATGCATCCCATTACATTTTTCAATGAATTGCCGCCTATGGTGTTACTGTCTTTTAAAACATATCTGTATTCAAGACAATAAGAGGGAATTTAAATGAACTATAATTAGCATCTTGAATTTTGAAACGAAGCATCTTGAATTTTGAAATTTAAGGACAGACTTGTTAGAATCCCAAAATGGCCGCCACAATGGCCGATTTTGGCACCTACTCACGATTTCGAGCGCACAAATCTCCTCGTAAATAAAGCCAGCTTATTACAAGTGAGCAAGAATAGAATAATCAAATCCACTGTTATTTGAAGCTTGCTTCTTGAGATTTGTGCGTTTGAAGTTCTGATGCACTTTTGAAGCGGGAATTCAAGACGTTTGTCCTTAAGAAAATTAGGTGTTTTATTAGAAAAGTAATCTAATCGTTATAATTTTCTTCCATGTTTAAAATTTTTAAGTTAAGTCAAAAGGTTTTCAAAGCTCATTATATAAGTCATAAATGGTCAAAATTGCATTACATTCGGTTCATTGAATCCGCTGATATAACAGCTTAAAGTTGGCTATCGGATAATTATACCTTTTTCTATAATTTTTATAAGTTCGTGCAGAACAGTTCGATCTTTTCCAAATTTTGTCCACTGATACACAATTAGTTGATCAACTTACAGTAAAAATGTGAGAATATTTGATGCACTTTTCGAAAAGTTACAGCCATTTGAACTTTATTTGAGAAGGGAAATTTTTACCTGTCCCGATCATTTTGTCTATACGTCAATAAATTGGTGACAATAGTAGTTGTCTGGTCAAAGTCAACACTCCATACAATTATTTTTTTATATTGACAAAAGTCTACAAAAATTATTATTACCAAAATTTGGTCTACAATTTATGAACAGTCACTTATTAGAAAAAAAAACATTAAATTCTAGTTATTCAGTAATAATGAAAATTTAAAAACAATAACACAGCGCAACATTTTTTTTGTCTCAAGAGCAAACTTATGTGTCTCCGAAGGATTTTGGGCCGCTGAATCCGAATCCGGGCTCAGATTTGCTCCAACACGTCACATTTTTGAGCTATACCTCAATTTATAGGGCAAAATATGCGATTTTGGACTTTTTTGACTGCCAGCCATTAAGCTTGGAAATATTTTTTTTAAGCAATCAAAAGGTTAATTGATCAATTAACATCAAAGTTAACGACTCATGCAAAATATTTCGTTTTACCTAATCAAATTTGATAGATTTAAGCATTTTATTTTAGTATGAAAACTTGCATGCAACTTTTGGAGGGTGACTTGTATGGGAAATATCGTACCTAACATAAATCGCTTAAATCTATCAAATTCGATTTGGTTAAACGAAATATTTTGCATGAGTCGTTGATTTAGATGCTAATTGACCAATTAACCTTTCGATTGCTTAAAAAAAAATATTTCCTTGCTTAATGGTTTGCAGTCAAAAAAGCCCAAAATCGCATATTTTGCCCTATAAATTGAGGTATAGCTCAAAATTGTGACGTGTTAGAGCAAATCTGAGCCCGGATTCGGATTCAGCGGCCCAAAATCCTTCAGAGACACATAAGTTTGCTCTTGAGACAGACAAAAAGTTAATTTTTGTTACGCTGTGTAATGTGACCCTAAAAATTGGCTTCTTTAGTGGTGTTGAGATAATTCCACATTCACAATCTACATGCCAAACTGAGCCAAAATCCAAATTTTCATGAACTTTGGTGCCCGGGAACCTATTTAAAAATCGATTTAAAGTTTGTATGGGAGCGATTTGTCTAATCACCCCTCGTCTCATTTCGTACTGGGCGGAGCTGTCAAGCAATTGTCCAACTGTCAAAAGGTGATTTCAAAAATCTTTTTGTAATTGAATTTAGGTATCAAAATAATGTTTTAAAAATCTGAAAAAAATCATACTGGCTTAAAAAAAGGTGCTCTTTCGAATAAAATCAAAAAATCAATATATTATTCTTAATTTAAAAACCCAATTTCCCAAATATATAATGAATAGGAAATAGG
>NC_085136.1:163062547-163149823 GCF_035046485.1 Aedes albopictus
CATTAGGGGAATTGGGTTCTTTAGGGGTAACCGGATTATTTCATAATCGGATTCTCCGCCCAAAAATTAGTCGAAATCCAAAATTTCATAATTTTTGGAGTCCGGGAACTATTTTTAAAATGCATTTAAAGTTTGTATGGGGATTTTTTTTTTGTTCGGGTCGAACTGTCACTTTATCGATTGAACTGTCATTCTATCCACGAAAATTAAAACAGTTTTGTTAATTAAACCATCAAAACAAAGGTATTGGAATCCAATAAAATCACGTTATAGTCACAAAAATGAGCTCTTTCGATTAGACTATAGAAAATAGCAATATTTTATTCACTAAACAACCCAATTCACTTAACAGCGTAAACTGCTTATTGAAGTTTATTCTGATTAAACGATGCGATCACCAAGGCAAACTTTGATTATTTCATTCGCAATTTTATGAAATATTTCAAATAAACAGAAAATCATGGAGTCCCCTTATTATCTTTCGTCAGGTAAATAAAAATGCATGAATAATTCATTTATTGGGTTCAATTATTGGGTTGTTTAGTGAATAAAATATTGCTATTTTCTATAGCCTAATCAAAAGAGCTCATTTTTCTAAGTATAACGTGATTTTATCGGATTCCATACCTTTGTTTTAATGGTTAAATTAACAAAACAGTTTTAATTTTTGTGGATAGAATGACAGTTCAATCGATAAAGTGACAGTTTGACCCGAACAAAAAATTTCCCCCATACAAACTTTAAATGTTTTTTAAAAATAGTTCCCGGATTCCAAAAATTATGAAATTTTGGTTTTCGTCTTAATTTTGGGCGGAGAATCAATCCGATTTTGAAGTAATCCGGATGCCCCTAAAGAACTCATTTGCAATTCTTTTTATTTATCATTCGATTTTCTTATTCGTATAAAAACTTCTTGAATATTGACCAGATGACAAGAACCCAGAGCATAACATGTACAAAAATTACGTTTAATTTCGTAGGCAGTTTGAGCTGTTGCATTTTTAGCGTTTGCTAAACGCAGCTGCATTTTACACAGTAATATGAAACCAACAAATACGGTTAAAAACTCATGCAATCGAAAGTTTTATGAAAAAGATTTTTTTGGTTTCAAACTCAATCGATTTTATTGTCGTCGCGGTTGGGGAGCATCCATAAATTACATTACGCAAAAATTGGCCATTTTCAAGTACCACCCCCTCCCCCTTCCCCCTATATCACACTTTTTGTATGAGACCTGTTTATTTATTGTCGGGCCGCCACCAAATCGGACTTCGCACAATCAAGTCGCGACGCGACCCAACTCGCGACGTTTTTTAATCATGTCTAAAGTAGTGCGCATCCTTCCCGTTGTTGTCAGCAGCACAGCGCACTAGATGCGAAACAGTTGCGACACTTGTGGACCAAGAAAATGGAAATTTTTGATTGAATGTCGGTCTTGATTCCAACCGGATAGACAATATCTTTTCAGGGTTTTCTGTCGACTTTCGAAAACAAAAAAAAAACATACAAGCAGTTTTTTTTTTCTTTACAGAAACCATCAGCCTTAGCAAAGGCTACAACAACATACAGTCCGGATTCGCTGGTTGGGTCACGACTGCGCCCAGATCGAGGGGGGCGACACATCCAGATTTTCACATTTTTACCAAAAATCTTACACATCTTACGCACTGTGCATTATCCGTTTCCATCTGCTTCCATCCAAAATCCACCACAAATCTTTTTTCGAACTACTCGCATCTCTTTACATCTGGTGCGATCGTTGTAAACAAGGCAAACCAGATTTGATTGTCAAACTGATCAATTCAGGACTACGCAACTAAAGTTGGCCGTCGGGAAGCAGCACGGAGCACCACCAGGCACATCCGGAAGAGTATTAACCGGAGCAACCCAGTGGCCGCATAACCCGGTTGAGGTGACGGCCCACTAAAATTTCCCATAATCGACGAGTACTTTAGCAACGGATTAGAATGCAGGAGCAGTTCCCAGAATTTGCAAATAAACCAGATTGCCACGTCGGAACAACCAGAAACGTGAAAAAAACGCAACGTCGAATCATATCCCAGTACGGAGGGTTAGCCTAACATTAGCCTAATGTGAGACTAACTGGCCAGCATGTTAGGCTAACTTTTTGTCTCACTTTTGGCTAATGTTAGTCTAAAATTAGACAGATATGACACACTTTTGTTAGACATGTTGCAAATTCGAAACATGTTTGTTAGTCTAACATTAGACTAACGTTAGACATGTTTTACTATGGGCTGTTAGACAAATGTTAGGCATAAATTTTATGCTGCTTGTTTTCATTCCAGCTGTCATCCGAGCAAGAAGTATGATTGTAGTAGTGAACTTTTGTCGACGTTCACTACTACAACCGTACTCTTGCCTCGAATGAAAGCTGGACGAAACAAATTCAATAAAAAAAACTCGGAGCCTGTTCAATTTCAATTTTAATTTTAACTTCAATTTTAATTTTAATTTCATCTTTAATTTAAACTTGAATTTTAACTTGAATTAAATAAAAACTGAATTAAATTGAATTTATATTAAAATTAAATTAAAATTAAATTAAAATTAAATTAAAATTAAATTAAAATTAAATTAAAATTAAATTTAAATTAAATTAAAATTAAATTAAAATTAAATTAAAATTAAATTAAAATTAAATTAAAATTAAATTAAAATTAAATTAAAATTGAATTAAAATTAAATTAAAATTAAATTAAAATTAAATTAAAATTAAATTAAAATTAAATTAAAATTAAATTAAAATTAAATGAAAATTAAATTAAAATTAAATCAAAATTAAATTAAAATTAAATTTAAATTAAATTTAAATTAAATTAAAATTAAATTAAAATTAAATTAAAATTAAATTAAAATTAAATTAAAATTAAATTAAAATTAAATTAAAATTAAATTAAAATTAAATTAAAATTAAATTAAAATTAAATTAAAATTAAATTAAAATTAAATTAAAATTAAATTAAAATTAAATTAAAATTAAATTAAAATTAAATTAAAATTAAATTAAAATTAAATTAAAATTAAATTAAAATTAAATTTAAATTAAATTTAAATTAAATTAAAATTAAATTAAAATTAAATTAAAATTAAATTAAAATTAAATTAAAATTAAATTAAAATTAAATTAAAATTAAATTAAAATTAAATTAAAATTAAATTAAAATTAAATTAAAATTAAATTAAAATTAAATTAAAATTAAATTAAAATTAAATTAAAATTAAATTAAAATTAAATTAAAATTAAATTAAAATTAAATTAAAATTAAATTAAAATTAAATTAAAATTAAATTAAAATTAAATTAAAATTAAATTAAAATTAAATTAAAATTAAATTAAAATTAAATTAAAATTAAATTAAAATTAAATTAAAATTAAATTAAAATTAAATTAAAATTAAATTAAAATTAAATTAAAATTAAATTAAAATAAAATTAAAATAAAATTAAAATTAAATTAAAATTAAATTAAAATTAAATTAAAATTAAATTAAAATTAAATTAAAATTAAATTAAAATTAAATTAAAATTAAATTAAAATTAAATTAAAATTAAATTAAAATTAAATTAAAATTAAAATTAAATTAAAATTAAATTAAAATTAAATTAAAATTAAATTAAAATTAAATTAAAATTAAATTAAAATTAAATTAAAATTAAATTAAAATTAAATTAAAATTAAATTAAAATTAAATTAAAATTAAATTAAAATTAAATTAAAATTAAATTAAAATTAAATTAAAATTAAATTAAAATTAAATTAAAATTAAATTAAAATTAAATTAAAATTAAATTAAAATTAAATTAAAATTAAATTAAAATTAAATTAAAATTAAATTAAAATTAAATTAAAATTAAATTAAAATTAAATTAACCAAACTTAACGGAATCGGACACTGTTTTGGAGATGACTGGTTCCGGCAACGGTACGACTAGAACGAACCGGACTTATTGGCCAGTAGCAGCGACGAGGAGCTGACGGATCGGACGACGGAACGACTGAAATGGTTCTTACCAGGTTGTTACGGTTTTAACTAATTGAAACGCGCAATTTTTATCATTTTCCCGACCGACGAACGCTGCCGCAATCAACAAAGTTATTTTTTTAACTGCCGTTCAGGCAACTATCAACAATGCGCGAAAGAATCGAACACTGAGCATAATTTCGGGGTTATGATTTATGCTCTCCAGAAATTTTCGATGAGCAACATATCTAACAAATGCCTAACAGTGTCGAACGCCTAACTTCCTCCGTGCTGGGTAGGCGCAGCTGCCGGAACCAACTACAATCACAAGTCCCGCTATGGTTTAACATGCTGTGATGCGGAATTTTGCCAAGGAATGAAATCTTGCCGAAAAGGAAGAAGCCACAACTGTTGGTACCTCGGAATCAGGGTTCCGTTTTTTTTCATTAACAAACTGCGCAACCTAATTAAACATAAGTAAATTTCCCCCCTGATTTTCCCAAAGGTAGATTTTTTTTTCCAAAAAATTACCGGTGGTGATCCCATGGTTTTCTCAGAAATTGTGCGAGGATTTCAGATTAAATTTTTTATCATTTCCTTCAGGAACCACTTCAGCAGTTGCTCCGGAATCATTTTCGTGAATTCTTTCGTCGTCCTCCGGGAGTCCGAGGAAGATTTTTTGCGTTTCATGATTGTCTGGAAGAAATTGCTAGGGTTTATCCGTAGGAAATGTCAGATGTAATCTCTCAAAGGCATTAAAAGAGGACCGAGGGTTCCCCGGAAGTTATTGTGTATTCCGGTAATTTTCTTTGTCAGACACTGCGGGGATCATTTCAGAAGTATACTGGGAATTCTTCCGGGTTCTCTACCATCAATTCTTTCGGAAAGTGCTACGAAAGTTCCTCCAAGAGTATCTGCAAATCAGGATTGTCTGATATATTTCCCGGAGGTAATCGAGGAGGTAGTAGCGGGTGGATTCGTGGGAAGGAACTAATGGAGGATTGAAGAGGGCTTCTTGTCGGTTATCGATGGCAAATTTTCTGGAAACCGGCTGTGGGATTCTACTTATCGAATTGCTTGAAGATTCCTCCGACGGATTAGCTTAAGCGTTCTCGCAATGAAGGGTTTTGGCAAGATATCGCTACTGGACTGAATTACAGAGTATTCCGGAAATAGTTGTTGGAAAACTTGTTGAAACAATATACTAGTAGTAGAAGATTCCTCAAAAAAATAGGACCGGTACGCACCGCTGAAAAAAAAAAAAAATACGAGCGTTCCTCGGAACGGTTTGTTGGAATGTTTCTCGGAGGTAATTCATGATGGATTTTCTGAAAGCAATTGCTGAAGGATCCTGCGGAACGAACAGCTGCAGACTTCCCAGGAAAGAATTACTGGAGGATTCTTCTGATAATAACCTGCAGACCTAGTTTGAAAACAAAAACATTAGTGATTATCACACTATATTAAGAGAGCCTAATGCTTTTTGTGGTACCAACTTTACTCTCATGCTTTTTGTGATTGTTTAGATGTAATTACGCAACCAATCAAAAGCTATAATGTAAATAGATGCTTTTATATGCATTTATTTAAGTTTTTAATGGATTGAATTACCCTGGATAAGTTAAAACATATGCTAATAAACCAAAACATATTTGTTTGAAAAAATAAGTTAAACCCTTTTCACATTTTGTACTGGATAAGCTTTCGTACATCGCATCAAAGATCGCATCCCATCCATTCACATCTCCTTCTATCTTGAGGCAGCGCTCTTCAGGGGCCCGGCGCAGCCGGGCCTACTCCAAATCGTCATACGCTTATCGTTTTCCACTCATCTGCCAAAATGTCGTTTGTGTCTGTTGGTGTTAGTGAAGTCATCATTTGTTTTGAAAGTTCTTTTTGGCGTTTCTTGTTATTAACTTTGTTTACGTCCCTCATTTGGAAAACCAACGGTTTTTTTTTTTTTTTTTTTTTTTTTTTTTTTTTTTTGCATTTTTCAATAATATTGAGTCGGCGTCGGTGGTGTAGTGGTAAGCGTGGTTGCCTCTCACCCCAGTCGGTCGGGGTTCAATTCCCGTCGACGCCGATGGGATTTTCTGAGACATAAAATCCGTGATCACGTCTTCCCTCGGATAGGAAGTAAAGCCGTAGGTCCCGGCCCATGTGTTGATGGGTTCGATATGTAGGGTCCTCAGGTGTGGTGGCTGTCTCCCTGGGGCGTCGGAATTTAAGGCTTAGCTCCTAGACCCAGCCGACGTTAAACACAACTGGCGCCGAATGGTGCTAGTTGGTCAGAAAAAAGAAGAAGAAGAAGAATAATATTGAAAATTGAACGAATAATAATTATTCAATAATTATTATTAAACGAAATGTATGGGGAGCTGAGCTAGTTGTTGAAGAGTGGCCATGAGTGACCGCAGGTGTTTGGGAAAAAGGGATTATGGATCTGCGCGGAAATTTTCAGTGAGGTAGGTATGTGTTTACAAAAAAGATTTCTCATTCCCGCTTTTGCGGCCATAAAGTCATTGCTTCCGACCAGTTGAACTTTTGCGACATGCCTCAAATTTGCTTTCGCTAAATTTATTGTTTTATAATTTGATGCATTCTAAGCTAAGCTGAAGCCTGAGATAACTCTAGAATTTAGTAGTCACTTATTCTAAACTGAATTCAGCCCCTTACTATTTGATACATACTAAGTATGATCCGGAGGCATAGAAGTACACTAGATTCAATGTGATGCTAATGCAAGCTAAATGCATTCTGAAATTATTTTGCGCTTCCTAAGCATCCCAAGCTTAGGAATATACTAGCCTCTAAGCGATGCAAATGCAAGCTAAATGCATTCTCGGATTATTTTGCGCTTCCTAAGCTCATTCCAAGCTTAGGAGCACACTAGATTCTATGTGATGCAAATGCAAGTCAAATGCATTCTGAGATTATTTTGCGCTTTCTAAGCTCATTCCAAGCTTAGGAGCACACTAGATTCTATGTGATGCATATGCAAGTCAAATGCATTTTGAGATTATTTTGCACTTCCTAAGCTCATTCCAAGCTTAGGAGCACACTAGATTCTATGTGATGCAAATGCAAGTCAAATGCATTCTGAGATTATTTTGCACTTCCTAAGCTCATTCCAAGCTCAGAAGCACACTAGATTCTATGTGATGCAAATGCAAGTCAAATGCATTCTGAGATTATTTTGCACTTCCTAAGCTCATTCCAAGCTTAGGAGCACACTAGATTCTATGTGATGCAAATGCAAGTCAAATGCATTTTGAAATTATTTTGCACTTCCTAAGCTCATTCCAAGCTTAGGAGCACACTAGATTCTATGTGATGCAAATGCAAGTCAAATGCATTCTGAGATTATTTTGCGCTTCCTAGGCTCATTCCAAGCTTAGGAGCACACTAGATTCTATGTGATGCAAATGCAAGTCAAATGCATTCTGAGATTATTTTGCACTTCCTAAGCTCATTCCAAGCTCAGGAGCACACTAGATTCTATGTGATGCAAATGCAAGTCAAATGCATTTTGAGATTATTTTGCACTTCCTAAGCTCATTCCAAGCTTAGGAGCACACTAGATTCTATGCGATGCAAATGCAAGTCAAATGCATTCTGAGATTATTTTGCGCTTTCTAAGCTCATTCCAAGCTTATGAGCACACTAGATTCTATGTGATGCAAATGCAAGTCAAATGCATTCTGAGATTATTTTGCGCTTCCTATGCTCATTCCAAGCTTAGGAGCACACTAGATTCTATGTGATGCAAATGCAAGTCAAATGCATTCTGAGATTATTTTGCGCTTCCTAGGCTCATTCCAAGCTTAGGAGCACACTAGATTCTATGTGATGCAAATGCAAGTCAAATGCATTCTGAGATTATTTTGCACTTCCTAAGCTCATTCCAAGCTCAGGAGCACACTAGATTCTATGTGATGCAAATGCAAGTCAAATGCATTTTGAGATTATTTTGCACTTCCTAAGCTCATTCCAAGCTTAGGAGCACACTAGATTCTATGCGATGCAAATGCAAGTCAAATGCATTCTGAGATTATTTTGCGCTTCCTATGCTCATTCCAAGCTTAGGAGCACACTAGATTCTATGTGATGCAAATGCAAGTCAAATGCATTCTGAGATTATTTTGCGCTTCCTAGGCTCATTCCAAGCTTAGGAGCACACTAGATTCTATGTGATGCAAATGCAAGTCAAATGCATTCTGAGATTATTTTGCGCTTTCTAAGCTCATTCCAAGCTTAGGAGCACACTAGATTCTATGTGATGCAAATGCAAGTCAAATGCATTCTGAGATTATTTTGCGCTTCCTATGCTCATTCCAAGCTTAGGAGCACACTAGATTCTATGTGATGCAAATGCAAGTCAAATGCATTCTGAGATTATTTTGCGCTTCCTAGGCTCATTCCAAGCTTAGGAGCACACTAGATTCTATGTGATGCAAATGCAAGTCAAATGCATTTTGAAATTATTTTGCACTTCCTAAGCTCATTCCAAGCTTAGGAGCACACTAGATTCTATGTGATGCAAATGCAAGTCAAATGCATTCTGAGATTATTTTGCACTTCCTAAGCTCATTCCAAGCTCAGGAGCACACTAGATTCTATGTGATGCAAATGCAAGTCAAATGCATTTTGAAATTATTTTGCACTTCCTAAGCTCATTCCAAGCTTAGGAGCACACTAGATTCTATGTGATGCAAATGCAAGTCAAATGCATTCTGAGATTATTTTGCACTTCCTAAGCTCATTCCAAGCTCAGGAGCACACTAGATTCTATGTGATGCAAATGCAAGTCAAATGCATTCTGAGATTATTTTGCACTTCCTAAGCTCATTCCAAGCTTAGGAGCACACTAGATTCTATGTGATGCAAATGCAAGTCAAATGCATTCTGAGATTATTTTGCACTTCCTAAGCTCATTCCAAGCTTAGGAGCACACTAGATTCTATGTGATGCAAATGCAAGTCAAATGCATTCTGAGATTATTTTGCGCTTCCTAGGCTCATTCCAAGCTTAGGAGCACACTAGATTCTATGTGATGCAAATGCAAGTCAAATGCATTCTGAGATTATTTTGCACTTCCTAAGCTCATTCCAAGCTCAGGAGCACACTAGATTCTATGTGATGCAAATGCAAGTCAAATGCATTTTGAGATTATTTTGCACTTCCTAAGCTCATTCCAAGCTTAGGAGCACACTAGATTCTATGCGATGCAAATGCAAGTCAAATGCATTCTGAGATTATTTTGCGCTTTCTAAGCTCATTCCAAGCTTATGAGCACACTAGATTCTATGTGATGCAAATGCAAGTCAAATGCATTCTGAGATTATTTTGCGCTTCCTAGGCTCATTCCAAGCTTAGGAGCACACTAGATTCTATGTGATGCAAATGCAAGTCAAATGCATTCTGAGATTATTTTGCGCTTTCTAAGCTCATTCCAAGCTTAGGAGCACACTAGATTCTATGTGATGCAAATGCAAGTCAAATGCATTCTGAGATTATTTTGCGCTTCCTATGCTCATTCCAAGCTTAGGAGCACACTAGATTCTATGTGATGCAAATGCAAGTCAAATGCATTCTGAGATTATTTTGCGCTTCCTAGGCTCATTCCAAGCTTAGGAGCACACTAGATTCTATGTGATGCAAATGCAAGTCAAATGCATTTTGAAATTATTTTGCACTTCCTAAGCTCATTCCAAGCTTAGGAGCACACTAGATTCTATGTGATGCAAATGCAAGTCAAATGCATTCTGAGATTATTTTGCACTTCCTAAGCTCATTCCAAGCTCAGGAGCACACTAGATTCTATGTGATGCAAATGCAAGTCAAATGCATTTTGAAATTATTTTGCACTTCCTAAGCTCATTCCAAGCTTAGGAGCACACTAGATTCTATGTGATGCAAATGCAAGTCAAATGCATTCTGAGATTATTTTGCGCTTTCTAAGCTCATTCCAAGCTTAGGAGCACACTAGATTCTATGTGATGCAAATGCAAGTCAAATGCATTCTGAGATTATTTTGCGCTTTCTAAGCTCATTCCAAGCTCAGGAGCACACTAGATTCTATGTGATGCATATGCAAGTCAAATGCATTTTGAGATTATTTTGCACTTCCTAAGCTCATTCCAAGCTTAGGAGCACACTAGATTCTATGTGATGCAAATGCAAGTCAAATGCATTCTGAGATTATTTTGCGCTTCCTAGGCTCATTCCAAGCTTAGGAGCACACTAGATTCTATGTGATGCAAATGCAAGTCAAATGCATTCTGAGATTATTTTGCACTTCCTAAGCTCATTCCAAGCTCAGGAGCACACTAGATTCTATGTGATGCAAATGCAAGTCAAATGCATTTTGAAATTATTTTGCACTTCCTAAGCTCATTCCAAGCTTAGGAGCACACTAGATTCTATGTGATGCAAATGCAAGTCAAATGCATTCTGAGATTATTTTGCGCTTTCTAAGCTCATTCCAAGCTTAGGAGCACACTAGATTCTATGTGATGCAAATGCAAGTCAAATGCATTCTGAGATTATTTTGCGCTTTCTAAGCTCATTCCAAGCTCAGGAGCACACTAGATTCTATGTGATGCATATGCAAGTCAAATGCATTTTGAGATTATTTTGCACTTCCTAAGCTCATTCCAAGCTTAGGAGCACACTAGATTCTATGTGATGCAAATGCAAGTCAAATGCATTCTGAGATTATTTTGCACTTCCTAAGCTCATTCCAAGCTTAGGAGCACACTAGATTCTATGTGATGCAAATGCAAGTCAAATGCATTCTGAGATTATTTTGCGCTTCCTAGGCTCATTCCAAGCTTAGGAGCACACTAGATTCTATGTGATGCAAATGCAAGTCAAATGCATTCTGAGATTATTTTGCACTTCCTAAGCTCATTCCAAGCTCAGGAGCACACTAGATTCTATGTGATGCAAATGCAAGTCAAATGCATTCTGAGATTATTTTGCACTTCCTAAGCTCATTCCAAGCTCAGGAGCACACTAGATTCTATGTGATGCAAATGCAAGTCAAATGCATTTTGAGATTATTTTGCACTTCCTAAGCTCATTCCAAGCTTAGGAGCACACTAGATTCTATGTGATGCAAATGCAAGTCAAATGCATTCTGAGATTATTTTGCGCTTTCTAAGCTCATTCCAAGCTTAGGAGCACACTAGATTCTATGTGATGCAAATGCAAGTCAAATGCATTCTGAGATTATTTTGCGCTTTCTAAGCTCATTCCAAGCTTAGGAGCACACTAGATTCTATGCGATGCAAATGCAAGTCAAATGCATTTTGAGATTATTTTGCACTTCCTAAGCTCATTCCAAGCTCAGGAGCACACTAGATTCTATGTGATGCAAATGCAAGTCAAATGCATTCTGAGATTATTTTGCACTTCCTAAGCTCATTCCAAGCTCAGGAGCACACTAGATTCTATGTGATGCAAATGCAAGTCAAATGCATTTTGAGATTATTTTGCACTTCCTAAGCTCATTCCAAGCTTAGGAGCACACTAGATTCTATGTGATGCAAATGCAAGTCAAATGCATTTTGAGATTATTTTGCGCTTCCTATGCTCATTCCAAGCTTAGGAGCACACCAGATTCTATGCGATGCAAATGCAAGTCAAATGCATTTTGAGATTATTTTGCGCTTCCTATGCTCATTCCAAGCTTAGGAGCACACTAGATTCTATGTGATGCAAATGCAAGTCAAATGCATTTTGAGATTATTTTGCGCTTCCTAAGCTCATTCCAAGCTTAGGAGCACACTAGATTCTATGTGATGCAAATGCAAGTCAAATGCATTCTGAGATTATTTTGCGCTTTCTAAGCTCATTCCAAGCTTAGGAGCACACTAGATTCTATGCGATGCAAATGCAAGTCAAATGCATTCTGAGATTATTTTGCGCTTTCTAAGCTCATTCCAAGCTTAGGAGCACACTAGATTCTATGTGATGCAAATGCAAGTCAAATGCATTCTGAGATTGTTTTGCGCTTTCTAAGCTCATTCCAAGCTTAGGAGCACACTAGATTCTATGCGATGCAAATGCAAGTCAAATGCATTCTGAGATTATTTTGCGCTTTCTAAGCTCATTCCAAGCTTAGGAGCACACTAGATTCTATGTGATGCAAATGCAAGTCAAATGCATTCTGAGATTATTTTGCACTTCCTAAGCTCATTCCAAGCTCAGGAGCACACTAGATTCTATGTGATGCAAATGCAAGTCAAATGCATTTTGAAATTATTTTGCACTTCCTTAGCTCATTCCAAGCTTAGGAGCACACTAGATTCTATGTGATGCAAATGCAAGTCAAATGCATTCTGAGATTATTTTGCGCTTCCTATGCTCATTCCAAGCTTAGAAGCACACTAGATTCTATGTGATGCAAATGCAAGTCAAATGCATTCTGAGATTATTTTGCGCTTCCTAAGCTCATTCCAAGCTTAGGAGCACACTAGAATCTATGTGATGCAAATGCAAGTCAAATGCATTTTGAAATTATTTTGCACTTCCTAAGCTCATTCCAAGCTTAGGAGCACACTAGATTCTATGTGATGCAAATGCAAGTCAAATGCATTTTGAGATTATTTTGCACTTCCTAAGCTCATTCCAAGCTCAGGAGCACACTAGATTCTATGTGATGCAAATGCAAGTCAAATGCATTTTGAAATTATTTTGCACTTCCTAAGCTCATTCCAAGCTTAGGAGCACACTAGATTCTATGTGATGCAAATGCAAGTCAAATGCATTCTGAGATTATTTTGCACTTCCTAAGCTCATTCCAAGCTCAGGAGCACACTAGATTCTATGTGATGCAAATGCAAGTCATCCAGTTCATAGCCTATTGCTGTACACGACAGACGTATTGCTCTGCTGCTCTCGCTTTTATTCGTAACCCCGTTCGTAACCGGTGCAAGAATGTGCAGTACGCGTAAAAACACTCTGGTAATTGATTTAAGTGTGCTACCAGCACGACCAGACATCGCAACGGTGCAACATTTTTTGGAGAACCAGTTGAAACTCCAATATTCGGATGTCTTAAGCATTCAGTTGCATCACCCCCGTAACTGTGTTCTCATAGAGATGAAATCATATGAGATCGCCTTACGCTACCAAACCCAACACAATTGGAAGCGAAAAATGCTTTGTGCAGACAAAGACTTTCGTATTCCTGTGTACGTGGACTGCGACGCTGTGACGGTTCGGGTACACGACCTCCCTCCGTCGATGAGCCACTCCACCGTCCGGGACTATATGTTGAAGTTTGGAGAGGTTATTTCCATCAGAAGTGAGACGTGGAAACATTACTTCCCCGGGATATCAAATGGCGTGCGGGTGCTACGGATGAATCTACTCCGTGATATCCCTTCGTTCATCACTATCGACCAGCAGGAAACGATGATAACTTACGACAAACAGCCTAAATCATGTCGTCATTGCGAACAACCAGCCCATCCAGGCACCAGGTGCCTGGAGTCAAGCATCCCAAACATCAATCATACTCATCAAAATCAATCAGCACCATCCCACGGCTTGTTCAACCTGGAAGACTTTCCTCCCATCGGCGGGCAACAAGCATCATCGCCAAAACTACCTACTGTAGAAGAAACACAACACAACGATGACGAGTGGACAGATGTCGATGACAATACATCGAGCTCATCGACCGATTACAATGAGACAACACACAAGCGACGACGATCTAGGCGAAATAAGGAGGAGATTGGGGACTACGAAGCAAATTACCACAGTTGATCATGTGCGTGAAGCGCCGATTTTTTAACATGGGGAAGCATAGGAAGTCAATTTTTAAACGCTTCTAAAAAATTCAAAACATTATTTAATTAAAAACGGATTGATGTACGGGTTTAGAATCTTCGTTTTCTACACAATCAGTACCTAATCTGGGAAAAAACTTTTTAATCAAAATTATATGCTAAAAAGTTTGCTAATTGAATTTCTCATCACGTACACCAACCCGCTTTTAATTAAATATTGTTTTGAATTTTTTAGAAGCATTTGAAAACTGACTTCCTATCTTTCCCCATGCTAAAAAATCGGTCCTTCACGCATACAGTAAACTTTTTCCAGGTGGCAGCAGCGTACCTTCGAACTCTCGAATTGAAACAAAAAAAATGTGCGCTGACCAGTGTTCCTCAAACACCGGTAACACGGACCTCATTAATAAAAAAGTAATTAATTGCAACAAAAATTGTAAAAAATGAATGTCGGCTCTGTAAAGCTGAACTCGGCGGGTGAGCCATTAAATAAACGATTTGGTAAAAAAAAAAAAAATGCAAGTCAAATGCATTTTGAGATTATTTTGCGCTTCCTATGCTCATTCCAAGCTTAGGAGCACACTAGATTCTATGTGATGCAAATGCAAGTCAAATGCATTTTGAGATTATTTTGCGCTTCCTATGCTCATTCCAAGCTTAGGAGCACACTAGATTCTATGTGATGCAAATGCAAGTCAAATGCATTTTGAGATTATTTTGCACTTCCTAAGCTCATTCCAAGCTTAGGAGCACACTAGATTCTATGTGATGCAAATGCAAGTCAAATGCATTTTGAGATTATTTTGCACTTCCTAAGCTCATTCCAAGCTCAGGAGCACACTAGATTCTATGTGATGCAAATGCAAGTCAAATGCATTTTGAGATTATTTTGCACTTCCTAAGCTCATTCCAAGCTTAGGAGCACACTAGATTCTATGTGATGCAAATGCAAGTCAAATGCATTCTGAGATTATTTTGCACTTCCTAAGCTCATTCCAAGCTTAGGAGCACACTAGATTCTATGTGATGCAAATGCAAGTCAAATGCATTCTGAGATTATTTTGCGCTTCCTAGGCTCATTCCAAGCTTAGGAGCACACTAGATTCTATGTGATGCAAATGCAAGTCAAATGCATTCTGAGATTATTTTGCACTTCCTAAGCTCATTCCAAGCTCAGGAGCACACTAGATTCTATGTGATGCAAATGCAAGTCAAATGCATTTTGAGATTATTTTGCACTTCCTAAGCTCATTCCAAGCTTAGGAGCACACTAGATTCTATGTGATGCAAATGCAAGTCAAATGCATTCTGAGATTATTTTGCACTTCCTAAGCTCATTCCAAGCTCAGGAGCACACTAGATTCTATGTGATGCAAATGCAAGTCAAATGCATTTTGAGATTATTTTGCACTTCCTAAGCTCATTCCAAGCTCAGGAGCACACTAGATTCTATGCGATGCAAATGCAAGTCAAATGCATTTTGAGATTATTTTGCACTTCCTATGCTCATTCCAAGCTCAGGAGCACACTAGATTATATGTGATGCAAATGCAAGTCAAATGCATTTTGAGATTATTTTGCACTTCCTAAGCTCATTCCAAGCTTAGGAGCACACTAGATTCTATGTGATGCAAATGCAAGTCAAATGCATTCTGAGATTATTTTGCACTTCCTAAGCTCATTCCAAGCTTAGGAGCACACTAGATTCTATGTGATGCAAATGCAAGTCAAATGCATTCTGAGATTATTTTGCGCTTCCTAGGCTCATTCCAAGCTTAGGAGCACACTAGATTCTATGTGATGCAAATGCAAGTCAAATGCATTTTGAAATTATTTTGCACTTCCTTAGCTCATTCCAAGCTTAGGAGCACACTAGATTCTATGTGATGCAAATGCAAGTCAAATGCATTCTGAGATTATTTTGCGCTTCCTATGCTCATTCCAAGCTTAGGAGCACACTAGATTCTATGTGATGCAAATGCAAGTCAAATGCATTCTGAGATTATTTTGCGCTTCCTAAGCTCATTCCAAGCTTAGGAGCACACTAGAATCTATGCGATGCAAATGCAAGTCAAATGCATTCTGAGATTATTTTGCGCTTCCTAGGCTCATTCCAAGCTTAGGAGCACACTAGATTCTATGTGATGCAAATGCAAGTCAAATGCATTCTGAGATTATTTTGCACTTCCTAAGCTCATTCCAAGCTCAGGAGCACACTAGATTCTATGTGATGCAAATGCAAGTCAAATGCATTTTGAGATTATTTTGCACTTCCTAAGCTCATTCCAAGCTTAGGAGCACACTAGATTCTATGTGATGCAAATGCAAGTCAAATGCATTCTGAGATTATTTTGCACTTCCTAAGCTCATTCCAAGCTCAGGAGCACACTAGATTCTATGTGATGCAAATGCAAGTCAAATGCATTTTGAGATTATTTTGCACTTCCTAAGCTCATTCCAAGCTTAGGAGCACACTAGATTCTATGTGATGCAAATGCAAGTCAAATGCATTCTGAGATTATTTTGCGCTTTCTAAGCTCATTCCAAGCTTAGGAGCACACTAGATTCTATGCGATGCAAATGCAAGTCAAATGCATTTTGAGATTATTTTGCACTTCCTAAGCTCATTCCAAGCTCAGGAGCACACTAGATTCTATGTGATGCAAATGCAAGTCAAATGCATTCTGAGATTATTTTGCACTTCCTAAGCTCATTCCAAGCTCAGGAGCACACTAGATTCTATGTGATGCAAATGCAAGTCAAATGCATTTTGAGATTATTTTGCACTTCCTAAGCTCATTCCAAGCTTAGGAGCACACTAGATTCTATGTGATGCAAATGCAAGTCAAATGCATTCTGAGATTATTTTGCACTTCCTAAGCTCATTCCAAGCTTAGGAGCACACTAGATTCTATGTGATGCAAATGCAAGTCAAATGCATTCTGAGATTATTTTGCGCTTCCTAGGCTCATTCCAAGCTTAGGAGCACACTAGATTCTATGTGATGCAAATGCAAGTCAAATGCATTCTGAGATTATTTTGCACTTCCTAAGCTCATTCCAAGCTCAGGAGCACACTAGATTCTATGTGATGCAAATGCAAGTCAAATGCATTCTGAGATTATTTTGCACTTCCTAAGCTCATTCCAAGCTCAGGAGCACACTAGATTCTATGTGATGCAAATGCAAGTCAAATGCATTTTGAGATTATTTTGCACTTCCTAAGCTCATTCCAAGCTTAGGAGCACACTAGATTCTATGTGATGCAAATGCAAGTCAAATGCATTCTGAGATTATTTTGCACTTCCTAAGCTCATTCCAAGCTCAGGAGCACACTAGATTCTATGTGATGCAAATGCAAGTCAAATGCATTCTGAGATTATTTTGCGCTTCCTAGGCTCATTCCAAGCTTAGGAGCACACTAGATTCTATGTGATGCAAATGCAAGTCAAATGCATTCTGAGATTATTTTGCACTTCCTATGCTCATTCCAAGCTCAGGAGCACACTAGATTCTATGTGATGCAAATGCAAGTCAAATGCATTTTGAAATTATTTTGCACTTCCTAAGCTCATTCCAAGCTTAGGAGCACACTAGATTCTATGTGATGCAAATGCAAGTCAAATGCATTCTGAGATTATTTTGCGCTTTCTAAGCTCATTCCAAGCTTAGGAGCACACTAGATTCTATGTGATGCAAATGCAAGTCAAATGCATTTTGAGATTATTTTGCACTTCCTAAGCTCATTCCAAGCTCAGGAGCACACTAGATTCTATGTGATGCAAATGCAAGTCAAATGCATTCTGAGATTATTTTGCACTTCCTAAGCTCATTCCAAGCTTAGGAGCACACTAGATTCTATGTGATGCAAATGCAAGTCAAATGCATTCTGAGATTATTTTGCACTTCCTAAGCTCATTCCAAGCTTAGGAGCACACTAGATTCTATGTGATGCAAATGCAAGTCAAATGCATTCTGAGATTATTTTGCGCTTCCTAGGCTCATTCCAAGCTTAGGAGCACACTAGATTCTATGTGATGCAAATGCAAGTCAAATGCATTCTGAGATTATTTTGCGCTTTCTAAGCTCATTCCAAGCTTAGGAGCACACTAGATTCTATGTGATGCAAATGCAAGTCAAATGCATTTTGAGATTATTTTGCACTTCCTAAGCTCATTCCAAGCTTAGGAGCACACTAGATTCTATGCGATGCAAATGCAAGTCAAATGCATTCTGAGATTATTTTGCGCTTCCTAAGCTTATTCCAAGCTCAGGAGCACACTAGATTCTATGCGATGCAAATGCAAGTCAAATGCATTCTGAGATTATTTTGCGCTTTCTAAGCTCATTCCAAGCTTAGGAGCACACTAGATTCTATGTGATGCAAATGCAAGTCAAATGCATTCTGAGATTATTTTGCGCTTCCTAAGCTCATTCCAAGCTTAGGAGCACACTAGATTCTATGTGATGCAAATGCAAGTCAAATGCATTCTATGATTATTTTGCGCTTCCTATGCTCATTCCAAGCTTAGGAGCACACTAGATTCTATGTGATGCAAATGCAAGTCAAATGCATTCTGAGATTATTTTGCGCTTCCTAAGCTCATTCCAAGCTTAGGGGCACACTAGAATCTATGCGATGCAAATGCAAGTCAAATGCATTCTGAGATTTTTTTGCGCTTGCTAAGCTTATTCCAAGCTCAGGAGCACACTAGATTCTATGCGATGCAAATGCAAGTCAAATGCATTCTGAGATTATTTTGCGCTTTCTAAGCTCATTCCAAGCTTAGGAGCACGCTAGATTCTATGTGATGCAAATGCAAGTCAAATGCATTTTGAGATTATTTTGCACTTCCTAAGCTCATTCCAAGCTCAGGAGCACACTAGATTCTATGTGATGCAAATGCAAGTCAAATGCATTTTGAGATTATTTTGCACTTCCTAAGCTCATTCCAAGCTCAGGAGCACACTAGATTCTATGTGATGCAAATGCAAGTCAAATGCATTTTGAGATTATTTTGCGCTTCCTATGCTCATTCCAAGCTTAGGAGCACACTAGATTCTATGTGATGCAAATGCAAGTCAAATGCATTTTGAGATTATTTTGCACTTCCTAAGCTCATTCCAAGCTCAGGAGCACACTAGATTCTATGTGATGCAAATGCAAGTCAAATGCATTTTGAGATTATTTTGCACTTCCTATGCTCATTCCAAGCTTAGGAGCACACTAGATTCTATGTGATGCAAATGCAAGTCAAATGCATTCTGAGATTATTTTGCGCTTTCTAAGCTCATTCCAAGCTTAGGAGCACACTAGATTCTATGTGATGCAAATGCAAGTCAAATGCATTCTGAGATTATTTTGCGCTTCCTATGCTCATTCCAAGCTTAGGAACACACTAGATTCTATGTGATGCAAATGCATTCTGAGATTATTTTGCGCTTTCTAAGCTCATTCCAAGCTTAGGAGCACACTAGATTCTATGTGATGCAAATGCAAGTCAAATGCATTTTGAGATTATTTTGCGCTTCCTAAGCTCATTCCAAGCTTAGGAGCACACCAGATTCTATGTGATGCAAATGCAAGTCAAATGCATTCTGAGATTATTTTGCGCTTCCTATGCTCATTCCAAGCTCAGGAGCACACTAGATTCTATGCGATGCAAATGCAAGTCAAATGCATTCTGAGATTATTTTGCACTTCCTAAGCTCATTCCAAGCTTAGGAGCACACTAGATTCTATGTGATGCAAATTTTTTTTTTTTTTGTTTGTGTTTACGTGTATTTTAACTTATGCTAATTCTACACTTATTGTGATGCAAATGCAAGTCAAATGCATTCTGAGATTATTTTGCGCTTCCTATGCTCATTCCAAGCTTAGGAGCACACTAGATTCTATGTGATGCAAATGCAAGTCAAATGCATTTTGAGATTATTTTGCACTTCCTAAGCTCATTCCAAGCTCAGGAGCACACTAGATTCTATGTGATGCAAATGCAAGTCAAATGCATTCTGAGATTATTTTGCACTTCCTAAGCTCATTCCAAGCTTAGGAGCACACTAGATTCTATGTGATGCAAATGCAAGTCAAATGCATTCTGAGATTATTTTGCACTTCCTAAGCTCATTCCAAGCTTAGGAGCACACTAGATTCTATGTGATGCAAATGCAAGTCAAATGCATTCTGAGATTATTTTGCGCTTCCTAGGCTCATTCCAAGCTTAGGAGCACACTAGATTCTATGTGATGCAAATGCAAGTCAAATGCATTCTGAGATTATTTTGCGCTTTCTAAGCTCATTCCAAGCTTAGGAGCACACTAGATTCTATGTGATGCAAATGCAAGTCAAATGCATTTTGAGATTATTTTGCACTTCCTAAGCTCATTCCAAGCTTAGGAGCACACTAGATTCTATGCGATGCAAATGCAAGTCAAATGCATTCTGAGATTATTTTGCGCTTCCTAAGCTTATTCCAAGCTCAGGAGCACACTAGATTCTATGCGATGCAAATGCAAGTCAAATGCATTCTGAGATTATTTTGCGCTTTCTAAGCTCATTCCAAGCTTAGGAGCACACTAGATTCTATGTGATGCAAATGCAAGTCAAATGCATTCTGAGATTATTTTGCGCTTCCTAAGCTCATTCCAAGCTTAGGAGCACACTAGATTCTATGTGATGCAAATGCAAGTCAAATGCATTCTATGATTATTTTGCGCTTCCTATGCTCATTCCAAGCTTAGGAGCACACTAGATTCTATGTGATGCAAATGCAAGTCAAATGCATTCTGAGATTATTTTGCGCTTCCTAAGCTCATTCCAAGCTTAGGGGCACACTAGAATCTATGCGATGCAAATGCAAGTCAAATGCATTCTGAGATTATTTTGCGCTTGCTAAGCTTATTCCAAGCTCAGGAGCACACTAGATTCTATGCGATGCAAATGCAAGTCAAATGCATTCTGAGATTATTTTGCGCTTTCTAAGCTCATTCCAAGCTTAGGAGCACACTAGATTCTATGTGATGCAAATGCAAGTCAAATGCATTTTGAGATTATTTTGCACTTCCTAAGCTCATTCCAAGCTCAGGAGCACACTAGATTCTATGTGATGCAAATGCAAGTCAAATGCATTTTGAGATTATTTTGCACTTCCTAAGCTCATTCCAAGCTCAGGAGCACACTAGATTCTATGTGATGCAAATGCAAGTCAAATGCATTTTGAGATTATTTTGCACTTCCTAAGCTCATTCCAAGCTCAGGAGCACACTAGATTCTATGTGATGCAAATGCAAGTCAAATGCATTTTGAGATTATTTTGCACTTCCTATGCTCATTCCAAGCTTAGGAGCACACTAGATTCTATGTGATGCAAATGCAAGTCAAATGCATTCTGAGATTATTTTGCGCTTTCTAAGCTCATTCCAAGCTTAGGAGCACACTAGATTCTATGTGATGCAAATGCAAGTCAAATGCATTCTGAGATTATTTTGCGCTTCCTATGCTCATTCCAAGCTTAGGAACACACTAGATTCTATGTGATGCAAATGCATTCTGAGATTATTTTGCGCTTTCTAAGCTCATTCCAAGCTTAGGAGCACACTAGATTCTATGTGATGCAAATGCAAGTCAAATGCATTTTGAGATTATTTTGCGCTTCCTAAGCTCATTCCAAGCTTAGGAGCACACCAGATTCTATGTGATGCAAATGCAAGTCAAATGCATTCTGAGATTATTTTGCGCTTCCTATGCTCATTCCAAGCTCAGGAGCACACTAGATTCTATGCGATGCAAATGCAAGTCAAATGCATTCTGAGATTATTTTGCGCTTTCTAAGCTCATTCCAAGCTTAGGAGCACACTAGATTCTATGTGATGCAAATGCAAGTCAAATGCATTTTGAGATTATTTTGCACTTCCTAAGCTCATTCCAAGCTTAGGAGCACACTAGATTCTATGTGATGCAAATTTTTTTTTTTTGTTTGTGTTTACGTGTATTTTAACTTATGCTAATTCTACACTTATTGTGATGCAAATGCAAGTCAAATGCATTCTGAGATTATTTTGCGCTTCCTATGCTCATTCCAAGCTTAGGAGCACACTAGATTCTATGTGATGCAAATGCAAGTCAAATGCATTCTGAGATTATTTTGCGCTTTCTAAGCTCATTCCAAGCTTAGGAGCACACTAGATTCTATGTGATGCAAATGCAAGTCAAATGCATTTTGAGATTATTTTGCGCTTTCTAAGCTCATTCCAAGCTTAGGAGCACACTAGATTCTATGTGATGCAAATGCAAGTCAAATGCATTTTGAGATTATTTTGCACTTCCTAAGCTCATTCCAAGCTTAGGAGCACACCAGATTCTATGTGATGCAAATGCAAGTCAAATGCATTCTGAGATTATTTTGCGCTTCCTAAGCTCATTCCAAGCTTAGGAGCACACTAGATTCTATGTGATGCAAATGCAAGTCAAATGCATTTTGAGATTATTTTGCACTTCCTAAGCTCATTCCAAGCTTAGGAGCACACTAGATTCTATGTGATGCAAATGCAAGTCAAATGCATTCTGAGATTATTTTGCGCTTTCTAAGCTCATTCCAAGCTTAGGAGCACACTAGATTCTATGTGATGCAAATGCAAGTCAAATGCATTTTGAGATTATTTTGCGCTTTCTAAGCTCATTCCAAGCTTAGGAGCACACTAGATTCTATGTGATGCAAATGCAAGTCAAATGCATTTTGAGATTATTTTGCACTTCCTAAGCTCATTCCAAGCTTAGGAGCACACTAGATTCTATGTGATGCAAATGCAAGTCAAATGCATTCTGAGATTATTTTGCGCTTCCTAAGCTCATTCCAAGCTTAGGAGCACACTAGATTCTATGTGATGCAAATGCAAGTCAAATGCATTCTGAGATTATTTTGCGCTTTCTAAGCTCATTCCAAGCTTAGGAGCACACTAGATTCTATGCGATGCAAATGCAAGTCAAATGCATTCTGAGATTATTTTGCGCTTTCTAAGCTCATTCCAAGCTTAGGAGCACACCAGATTCTATGCGACGCAAATGCAAGTCAAATGCATTTTGAGATTATTTTGCGCTTCCTATGCTCATTCCAAGCTTAGGAGCACACTAGATTCTATGTGATGCAAATGCAAGTCAAATGCATTCTCGGATTATTTTGCGCTTCATTAGCTCATTACAAGCTTAGGAATAAACTAGCTTCTATGTGATGCAAATGCAAGTTAAATGCATTCTCGGATTATTTTGCGCTTCCTTAGCTCATTCCAAGCTTAGGAATATTCTAGTTTCTATGTGATGCAAATGCAAGCTAAATGCATTCTCGGATTATTTTGCGCTTCCTTAGCTCATTACAAGCTTAGGAATATTCTAGCTTCTATGTGATGCAAATGCAAGCTAAAGGCATTCTCGGATTATTTTGCGCTTAGCTCATTCCAAGCTTAGGAGCACACTAGATTCTATGTGATGCAAATGCAAGTCAAATGCATTTTGAGATTATTTTGCGCTTTCTAAGCTCATTCCAAGCTTAGGAGCACACTAGATTCTATGTGATGCAAATGCAAGTCAAATGCATTTTGAGATTATTTTGCGCTTTCTAAGCTCATTCCAAGCTTAGGAGCACACTAGATTCTATGTGATGCAAATGCAAGTCAAATGCATTCTGAGATTATTTTGCGCTTCCTATGCTCATTCCAAGCTTAGGAGCACACTAGATTCTATGTGATGCAAATGCAAGTCAAATGCATTCTGAGATTATTTTGCACTTCCTAAGCTCATTCCAAGCTTAGGAGCACACTAGATTCTATGTGATGCAAATGCAAGTCAAATGCATTCTGAGATTATTTTGCGCTTCCCATGCTCATTCCAAGCTCAGGAGCACACTAGATTCTATGCGATGCAAATGCAAGTCAAATGCATTCTGAGATTATTTTGCGCTTTCTAAGCTCATTCCAAGCTTAGGAGCACACTAGATTCTATGTGATGCAAATGCAAGTCAAATGCATTCTCGGATTATTTTGCGCTTCCTTAGCTCATTACAAGCTTAGGAATATTCTAGCTTCTATGTGATGCAAATGCAAGCTAAAGGCATTCTCGGATTATTTTGCGCTTAGCTCATTCCAAGCTTAGGAGCACACTAGATTCTATGTGATGCAAATGCAAGTCAAATGCATTTTGAGATTATTTTGCGCTTTCTAAGCTCATTCCAAGCTTAGGAGCACACTAGATTCTATGTGATGCAAATGCAAGTCAAATGCATTTTGAGATTATTTTGCACTTCCTAAGCTCATTCCAAGCTTAGGAGCACACTAGATTCTATGTGATGCAAATGCAAGTCAAATGCATTCTGAGATTATTTTGCACTTCCTAAGCTCATTCCAAGCTCAGGAGCACACTAGATTCTATGCGATGCAAATGCAAGTCAAATGCATTCTGAGATTATTTTGCGCTTCCTAAGCTCATTCCAAGCTTAGGAGCACACTAGATTCTATGTGATGCAAATGCAAGTCAAATGCATTCTCGGATTATTTTGCGCTTCATTAGCTCATTACAAGCTTAGGAATAAACTAGCTTCTATGTGATGCAAATGCAAGTTAAATGCATTCTCGGATTATTTTGCGCTTCCTTAGCTCATTCCAAGCTTAGGAATATTCTAGTTTCTATGTGATGCAAATGCAAGCTAAATGCATTCTCGGATTATTTTGCGCTTCCTTAGCTCATTACAAGCTTAGGAATATTCTAGCTTCTATGTGATGCAAATGCAAGCTAAAGGCATTCTCGGATTATTTTGCGCTTCCTTAGCTCATTCCAAGCTTAGGAATATTCTAGTTTCTATGTGATGCAAATGCAAGCTAAATGCATTCTCGGATTATTTTGCGCTTCCTTAGCTCATTATAAGCTTAGGAATATTCTAGCTTCTATGTGATGCAAATGCAAGCTAAATGCATTCTCGGATTATTTTGCGCTTCCTTAGCTCATTACAAGCTTAGGAATATTCTAGCTTCTATGTGATGCACATGCAAGCTAAAGGCATTCTCGGATTATTTTGCGCTTAGCTCATTCCAAGCTTGGGAATATTCTAGCTTCTATGTGATGTAAATGCATTCTGAGATTATTTTGCGCTTCCTAAGCTCATTCCTTAGGAATATTATAGCTTCTATGTGATGCAAATGCAAGTTAAATGCATTCTCGGATTATTTTGCGCTTCCTTAGCTCATTACAAGCTTAGGAATATTCTAGCTTCTATGTGATGCAAATGCAAGCTAAATGCATTCTCGGATTATTTTGCGCTTCCTTAGCTCATTCCAAGCTTAGGAATATTCTAGTTTCTATGTGATGCAAATGCAAGCTAAATGCATTCTCGGATTATTTTGCGCTTCCTTAGCTCATTATAAGCTTAGGAATATTCTAGCTTCTATGTGATGCAAATGCAAGCTAAATGCATTCTCGGATTATTTTGCGCTTCCTTAGCTCATTACAAGCTTAGGAATATTCTAGCTTCTATGTGATGCACATGCAAGCTAAAGGCATTCTCGGATTAATTTGTGCTTTCTAAGCTCATTCCAAGCTTAGGAATATACTAGCTTCTTTGTGATGCATGGCATGGCATGGCACGGTAGGGCTCAACTATGCTGCTCTTCTTCGCATGTCAGTCCCATTTTGTTTTTCAAAGCGTCTATCTTTTCTTACTCCAAAAATTTTCGAAAATCTGTAGGAAATTACTTGGGAAATCATGCATAGTTTGTCATGGCATATTGAGCTGTGAAATGTGGCGGAAAGAAGGACAGTATGGAGTTGCGTTACGAATCTCATTTTTGGGTATTTTTCGTACTGTTTCTCAATTACAACTTTTATTTTAGTTTTCTTTTAAACTGTAGACCTTATGTTTGATGAATAGTATATACACAGACAAACAGACGTATCACTTGGAACAAATTGCGATTAAAACCATCGTCAGGAAAACATAATCGCCCAATGCTAACCAGGCTGTGTTACGTAAACTACTCAGTAGGTGACAGTAGTGAGCAAACGTCAAACAGGAGCAAAAACGATGCAAGCGCCGTAACCGAGCGATTTGCGAACTACAAAACAAATTGATAATGATGTTGGAAAGAAAATAAAGCAGTTTCTCTTCGTTTTACTTCTCTGATTACATAGATCTGATCCACATCCATTAGTTTACTAGTTCAAGCGATATGATGCAGGTTACTGCAAAGTGATTCAAAGGAGGTACGCGTTCAGTTTTGATAATTTAAGCTGTTTCATAGGCGGTGACTGTTGTTACTGTTTCAAAATCCACCGTCCAGGCGTGTCCATTGTGTAATAGATTAAAGAATTGTGTTGCTCTTGCATGCTCCACTGCCGCCGGAGCTTAACAGATCCGTGTTAGTTTTATTTCACTTAGTAGCTCGCTGCTGAACTTTTTCCTGGGCGACGCCGATACCTCAACGCACCTCACTGCTGCAGCGTTGTTTCTGACGTTAGGACATATTTTGAATGATTTTGTTGTTTAGAGTTGTGCGTCCACGTCTCAGTTCCGCCACTCCGTCGTCCTCACACCTTCCGGAACGACAAGCTACCGCCATCAGGCTTTCTGCTACTTTCGTTAACCTAAAGCAATGCCCTGAAGGTTACAGTTGGTCACTCAGGAGCTGACATTACGTTTCAGTTCTGCCGAAGTGAAATCATCGGATCCGTGCTATCGCCGCTAGTGTTCAAGTCAGCTACCGTCGACATACGCGGGCTGATAGGCGGGGCCTACTTTCTGTGTTAGGTGTCCGCACCCGTATTCCGCTGGCGAACTCCATCCGAGGCGATACCGATAGAACAGCTCATCGTACTGTCGTTATCTACTGCGACCACCGAGAGTACGTTCCAGTACATCTACATCCTAGAAGAGAGAAAAAGGGTAATAAAGTTTATAATTGGATTCCTCCGGGGATTCCTCCAAAAATTCCTCCGGGCATTACTTCAGGAATTCATCCGGGATTCCTCCAGGAATTCATCTTGGGATTTATCCAGGAATTCCTTCGGAGATTCCTTCGGGGTTTCCTCCAGGAACTCCCCCGGAGATTTATCCATGAAATCTTTTTTAGATTCCTACTGGGATTCTTCCAGGAATTCCTCCGGGGATTCCTTCAGGAATTTCTCCAAGGATTCGTCCAGAATTCCTTCGGAGTTTCATCCGGAAATTCCTTCGGTGATTCCTCCAGTAATTCCTCGGGGATTCCTCCAGGAATTCCTTCGGGGATTTCTCCAGGAATTCTTGCGGGAATTCCTGCGGGCATTCCTCCAGGAATTCATCTTGGGATTTATCCAGGAATTCCTTCGGAGATTCCTTCGGGGTTTCCTCCAGGAACTCCCCCGGAGATTTATCCATGAAATCTTTTTTAGATTCCTACTGGGATTCTTCCAGGAATTCCTCCGGGGATTCCTTCAGGAATTTCTCCAAGGATTCGTCCAGAATTCCTTCGGAGTTTCATCCGGAAATTCCTTCGGTGATTCCTCCAGTAATTCCTCGGGGATTCCTCCAGGAATTCCTTCGGGGATTTCTCCAGGAATTCCTGCGGGCATTCCTCCAGGAATTCATCTTGGGGTTTATCCAGGAATTCCTTCGGAGATTCCTTCGGGGTTTCCTCCAGGAACTCCCCCGGAGATTTATCCATGAAATCTTTTTTAGATTCCTACTGGGATTCTTCCAGGAATTCCTCCGGGGATTCCTCCAGGAATTCTTGCGGGGATTCCTCCAGGAATTCCTCCGGGGATTCCTCCAGGAATTCCTGCGGGGATTCCTCCAGGAATTCCTTCGGGGATTCCTCCAGGAATTCCTCCGGGGATTACTTCAGGAATTCCTCCGGGATTCCTCCAGGAATTCATCTTGGGATTTATCCAGGAGTTCCTTCGGGGTTTCCTCCAGGAGCTCCCCCAGAGATTTATCCATGAAATCTTTTTTAGATTCCTCCTGGGATTCTTCCAGGAATTCCTCTGGGGATTCCTTCAGGAATTTCTCCAAGAATTCGTCCAGAATTCCTTCGGAGTTTCATCCGGGAATTCCTTCGGTGATTCATCCAGGAATTACTTCGCGGATTCCTCCAGGAATTCCTTCGGGGATTCCTCCAGGAATTCCTTCGGGGATTCCTCCAGGAATTCCTTCGGGGATTCCTCCAGGAATTCCTTCGGGGATTCCTCCAGGAATTCCTTCGGGGATTTCTCCAGGAATTTCTGCGGGAATTCCTCCATGAATTCCTGCGGGCATTCCTGCGGGCATTCCTGCGGGCATTCCTCCAGGAATTCATCTTGGGATTTATCCAGGAATTCCTTCGGAGATTCCTTCGGGGTTTCCTCCAGGAACTCCCCCGGAGATTTATCCATGAAATCTTTTTTAGATTCCTACTGGGATTCTTCCAGGAATTTCTCCGGGGATTCCTCCAGGAATTCCTCCGGGGATTCCTCCAGGAATTCCTCCGGGGATTCCTCCAGGAATTCCTCCGGGGATTCCTCCAGGAATTCCTTCGGGGATTCCTCCAGGAATTCCTCCGGGGATTCCTCCAGGAATTCCTCCGGGAATTCCTCCGGGGATCCCTCCAGGAATTCCTCCGGGGATTCCTCCAGGAATTCCTCCGGGGATTCCTCCAGGAATTCCTCCGGGGATTCCTCCAGGAATTCCTCCGGGGATTCCTCCAGGAATTCCTCCGGGGATTCCTCCAGGAATTCCTCCGGGGATTCCTCCAGGAATTCCTCCGGGGATTCCTCCAGGAATTCCTCCGGGGATTCCTCCAGGAATTCCTCCGGGGATTCCTCCAGGAATTCCTCCGGGGATTCCTCCAGGAATTCCTCCGGGGATTCCTCCAGGAATTCCTCCGGGGATTCCTCCAGGAATTCCTCCGGGGATTCCTCCAGGAATTCCTCCGGGGATTCCTCCAGGAATTCCTCCGGGGATTCCTCCAGGAATTCCTCCGGGGATTCCTCCAGGAATTCCTCCGGGGATTCCTCCAGGAATTCCTCCGGGGATTCCTCCAGGAATTCCTCCGGGGATTCCTCCAGGAATTCCTCCGGGGATTCCTCCAGGAATTCCTCCGGGGATTCCTCCAGGAATTCCTCCGGGGATTCCTCCAGGAATTCCTCCGGGGATTCCTCCAGGAATTCCTCCGGGGATTCCTCCAGGAATTCCTCCGGGGATTCCTCCAGGAATTCCTCCGGGGATTCCTCCAGGAATTCCTCCGGGGATTCCTCCAGGAATTCCTCCGGGGATTCCTCCAGGAATTCCTCCGGGGATTCCTCCAGGAATTCCTCCGGGGATTCCTCCAGGAATTCCTCCGGGGATTCCTCCAGGAATTCCTCCGGGGATTCCTCCAGGAATTCCTCCGGGGATTCCTCCAGGAATTCCTCCGGGGATTCCTCCAGGAATTCCTCCGGGGATTCCTCCAGGAATTCCTCCGGGGATTCCTCCAGGAATTCCTCCGGGGATTCCTCCAGGAATTCCTCCGGGGATTTCTCCAGGAATTCCTCCGGGGATTCCTCCAGGAATTCCTCCAGGAATTCCTCCGGGGATTCCTCCAGGAATTCCTCCGGGGATTCCTCCAGGAATTCCTCCGGGGATTCCTCCAGGAATTCCTCCGGGGATTCCTCCAGGAATTCCTCCGGGGATTCCTCCAGGAATTCCTCCGGGGATTCCTCCAGGAATTCCTCCGGGGATTCCTCCAGGAATTCCTCCGGGGATTCCTCCAGGAATTCCTCCGGGGATTCCTCCAGGAATTCCTCCGGGGATTCCTCCAGGAATTCCTCCGGGGATTCCTCCAGGAATTCCTCCGGGGATTCCTCCAGGAATTCCTCCGGGGATTCCTCCAGGAATTCCTCCGGGGATTCCTCCAGGAATTCCTCCGGGGATTCCTCCAGGAATTCCTCCGGGGATTCCTCCAGGAATTCCTCCGGGGATTCCTCCAGGAATTCCTCCGGGGATTCCTCCAGGAATTCCTCCGGGGATTCCTCCAGGAATTCCTCCGGGGATTCCTCCAGGAATTCCTCCGGGGATTCCTCCAGGAATTCCTCCGGGGATTCCTCCGGGGATTCCTCCAGGAATTCCTCCGGGGATTCCTCCAGGAATTCCTCCGGGGATTCCTCCAGGAATTCCTCCGGGGATTCCTCCAGGAATTCCTCCGGGGATTCCTCCAGGAATTCCTCCGGGGATTCCTCCAGGAATTCCTCCGGGGATTCCTCCAGGAATTCCTCCGGGGATTCCTCCAGGAATTCCTCCGGGGATTCCTCCAGGAATTCCTCCGGGGATTCCTCCAGGAATTCCTCCGGGGATTCCTCCAGGAATTCCTCTGGGGATTCCTCCAGGAATTCCTTCGGGGATTCCTCCAGGAATTCCTTCGGGGATTCCTCCAGGAATTCCTTCGGGGATTCCTCCAAGAATTCCTTCGGGGATTCCTCCAGGAATTCCTTCGGGGATTCCTCCAGGAATTCCTCCGGGGATTCCTCCAGGAATTCCTCCGGGGATTCCTCCAGGAATTCCTATGGGGATTCCTCCAGAAATTCCTTCGGGGATTCCTCCAGGAATTCCTCCGGGAATTCCTCCAGGAATTGCTTCGGGGATTCCTCCAGGAATGGCTTCGGGGATTCCTCCAGGAATTGCTTCGGGGATTCCTCCAGGAATTCTTGCGGAGATTCCTCCAGGAATTCCTTCGAGGACTTCTTCAAGGCCACCCTGAATTTGCCTTTTAAAGGAAGATTTCCCCTCCTCTCTCTCTCTCTTCTTGGCGTAACGTCCTCACTGGGACAAAGCCTGCTTCTCAGCTTAGTGTTCTATGAGCACTTCTACAGTTATTAACTGAGAGCTTCCTCTGCCAATGACCATTTTGCATGTGTATATCGTGTGGCAGGCACGAAGATACTCTATGCCCAAGGAAGTCAAGGAAATTTCCTTTAAGAAAAGATCCTGGATCGACCGGGAATCGAACCCGTCACCCTCAGCATGGTCATGCTGAATACCCGTGCGTTTACCGCCTCGGCTATATGGGCCCTGCATAGAAGATTTCCCATATCATTTATATACCGTTAGGTCGCCATTCACCGCTCATGCTCCATTCACCGCTTGTTTCATATGATTTATATTCAAATCATATGAAACGAGTGGTGAATGGAGCATGAGCGGTGAATGGCGACCTTACGGTATATTGATGTTGTATTATTTATTTATTGTTTGCAGTAATGACCGTCTCTCCCTGTACAAACTCCTCGGGAATTTCTTCGGATATTTTTTCAGAATTCTAACAGGAGTTCTGCGGCAAATCCATTTGGAGTTCCTCCGGAATTGCTCGAGAATTCTCCTAGGAGTTCCTCGAGAATTCTTCCGGGAGTTCTTCGAGAATTCTTCTAAAATTCGTTCAGGAATTCATCGGAAATTCCTTCAGGAGTTCATCGGGAATTACTGTGAGAGGTCTTCGGAAATTCCTACAAGAGTTTTTCAGGAATTCCTTTAGGAGTTTCTCGGTAATTCATCAGGAGTTCATCAGGGATTTCGGAGTTCCTTTGGAAATCTCTTCAGCAGTTTCTCGGATACTTCTTCAGGAGCTCCTAGGAAATTCCTCCTGTTGCTTCCCGGGAATTCTTCCAGTAGTTCCTCTAGAAATCATTCACAAGTTTATCGATAATTGATCGGCAATTCCTCCAGGAGTTCCTAGGGAATTCCACTGTTAATTTTCCTAGGAGTTCTTAGAGAATTCTACTAGAACTTCCTCAGGATTTTTTTTCAGGAGTTTCTTGGGAATTTGTTCCAAGAATTCCTCGAAAATACCTCCAGAAATCACTTTGATATTTCTTCAAGAGTTCCTGGGCGATTCTTTCAGTTCCTCTGGAATTTCTCCGTATGTTCCCGAAACTACAGGGGAACTCCTGTAAGAATTACTAAGGAACCTTTAAGGAATTTTCGGGGAATATTTGGATGATTTCTTGGAACTCCGATGAACTCCTGGAAGCAATCCCGAGGAACTCTTGGAGAAAATTCCGGAGAATTTCTGAAGAAATTTCCGAGAAATCCTGCAGAAAAAACCCGGGGAATTCCCGGAGGAATTTTCTTGGAGCTCCTGGATGAACTTTTTGGGGTATTGCCGAAATACTCTGGAGGAATTTCCGAGGAACTACTGAAGGGACTTCCGAAGAAATGCTGGAGACATTTTGAAAGAACTCTTGCAGGGTACTCTTGGAGGAATTTCCGAAGAACTTCCCGAGAAACTTCTGGAGTGACTTCCGAGAAACTCCTGGAGGAATTCCTGAGTAACTCCTGGAATAATTCCCAAGGCACCGCTGGAATTCTCGACGAATTACTGGATAAATTCCCGATGAACTCCTGGAAGGATTCTTAAGGAAATCCTGGAGGAATTCCAGAAAAACTCCCGGAGGAATTTCCTGGGATCTCTTGGAGAAATTTGCGACGAACTTTTAGACTACGGTTCTTTGGAGAAATATTCAAAAACTTCTGGACAAACTCCGAGTAAGTCTTGGAGGAATTCCCGAGTATCTCCTGAAGAAATTGCCGAGGAACTCCTGGAGGAATTTTCGGGAAATTTAAGAATGAATTCATTACATATTCCGATGAGCTACTGGAGGAATTGCCGAAAAATCTTGAAGGAATTTCCGGGAAACTTTTGGAGGAATTTCCAAAGATCTCCTGGGGAAATAGCCGAGAAACTTTCGGAAGGAACTTCTGGAGGAATTCTGGAAGAATCTTCTGAAAGAATTCTAGAAGGAAATCTTGGAGGAATTCCCGAAAAAAATCCTGGAGACAGTCTCAAAGGAACTACTGGAGGAATATGAACTAGAGTGATTCGCTATGAAGAGAACACATGGAAAAAATCCCAAAGGAACTCCTGAAGGAATTCCGGAAGAAACTCCTGAAGGCAATCTGGAAGTTTTATAAGTGAAGGTAGGCAGAGCTTCGAATATTACGTCTAGTTTATTTGAAGAACAGTTTCAGACTAATTGTTAGGAAAAAATAACAATCTTAGTAACTAAGGGTAGCTAGGGAAGCCTAAGGCGGTTGCCTTGTTGACGCAAACGGTTGCGCCGGGTTGCTTCGTCTTCACCCCCTCTCAATCGTTTAGTCCAAGGGAACGTCGAAGATCCCGGAAACGGGAAGTATCCAACGCCTTAGTGAGCATATCCGCAAGTTGGTCCTGAGAGCTCACCGGCTCGATTTGGAGTCGTCCTGCTTCCACGTGGTCACGTAGAAAATGATGCTTGACATCAATATGCTTGCTGCGTTTCGTCTCACGATTCTTGGCCATACCGATGCAGCCACGGTTGTCCTCGTAGATAATGACGGGCTTCACGATTATCTTCAGGTCTTCCAGGATGCCTGTCAGCCAAATCGCTTCGGATGCTGCTGCGCTTAAGGCAACGTATTCGGCTTCGCTTGAAGATGTTGCCACCGTCGTCTGCTTCTTGCTCGACCATGACACGGTTGCTCCGAAAACCTTGAATAAGTAGCCACTAACGGATTTTCGGTCCTCGGTATCCGCTGCCCAGTCTGCGTCGGCAAATCCCACCAGCGGTTCTGCAGCTTCTTCCCGTCTGTATTCCAAACAGAGCCCCTGCGTCCCTTGCAGGTATCGTACGATCCGCTTCAACGTTTGCCAGTGATGATCGGCTGGATTCTGCTGGAAACGTCCCATGTAGCTCACAGGGTAGCAGATATCCGGACGCACACACAACATGGTGTACATCATACTGCCCAGAAGCTCCCTATACGGTTCCTTCGTTGATGGTCCGTCACGCTTCAATTTGAGTCCTTTCCCCATCGGGGTTTTGCAAGAATTGCAGTTCACCATATCGAATCGCTGCAGGATCTTCGTTACTTGGGCCTCTTGTGAAAGTCGAAGGGTTCCTTCCTCACGATTGTACATCAGCTTCATGCCCAGGAAGTAGTTCGCCTCGCCGCAGTCGGTCATCTTGAATACGGCAGAAAGTTCCTTCTTGAGCCTCACGATTGAAGTCAGCTTCCTTCCAGCGATTAACAGGTCGTCCACGTATATAACGATGATCAGCTCGTCCCCAGGCGTGCATTTAGTGTACAGGCAGTAGTCGTGGGATGATCGAGTGAATCCCATCTTCAGCAACTGTCCATTCAGCCGCTCGTTCCAGCAGCGGGGAGACTGCTTTAGTCCGTACAGGGACTTCTGTAGCTTGCACACCATGCCTTGATTCGCTTTTACGCCGTCCGGAACCGCCATATAAATGTCCTCCTTCAGATCACCATAAAGGAACGCTGTTTTCACGTCCATCTGGTGGAACAGGAAACGGTTATGCACGCCGACAGCCAGGACAGTACGGATGGTGGTCAACTTCGCAACGGGAGCATAGGTATCCTCGTAGTCGATGCCTTGACGCTGCAGGTATCCTTTCACCACCAAACGAGCCTTGTAGCGTACTTCCTTGCCGTTGTTGCCCTCCTTCACACGAAACACCCATTTCGACTGGAGTGGCTTGATACTCCGAGGACAGCGTTGCAATTTCCACACTTCGTTCGCCTCTATCGAATCCAGTTCCTCTTGAACGGCTTTCAGCCAAAGGGTACGGTCGTCTCGGCCTCCGATATCGTTGTAGCAGTTTGGGACATCTGTAATACATGGACCGGCAGAAACAGCTCCGTAACCAGTAAAGAAATTGAGAAACTTACCGGGGAGCTTGCGCTCCCGTTCGCTGCGCCTCAGCAACGGTTGACCCTCATCCTCGGATTCGTGCTGTTCTAGTTGCGAAGGGAGAGCCCCGGTGTTGGTGGAGTCTACAGTCTCGTCAGTCGCGTCGTGATCTTCATCAGCATCCGATTCGATTTCAGCATCGGATTCGATTTCCTCGAAACGGTTGGGTTTGCCATCCTCAGCATCAAGATCACCTTCCCCCTCTTGCTCGGGAGGGAAACACACCACCAGCGGAGAATCCTTCTTCTCAGGACATTTCTGGTACGGAAAGCAATTTTCGTCGCACTTCACATCACGAGCAATGATGATCTTCTTTGCGGCACGATCCCACAATCGATAGCCATTTGGAGCATATCCAACCATCACGGTTTCCCGGCTCCTCGCGTCGAGCTTCTTGCGCTGCTGATCTGGTATCCAGGCGTAGGCTTTACACCCGAACACACGAAGTTTCTTCAAACACGGTTTGCTCCCATACCAGGACTCAGCAGGGGTTACCGTCTTGGGCAGGGCTGCCGTCGGGCTTCGATTGATGAGGTAGACAGCGGTGAGGACTGCTTCGGGCCACATCATCTTGGGAATGCTCGACTCGACCAGCATGGAGCGGACCTTTTCGACCACAGTTCGGTTGAACCTTTCCGCAACGCCATTTTGCTGGGGCGTGTATGCCACCGTCGGTTCGATTTGGATGCCCTTTCTAGAATAGAAATCTTTTTGCGCATTTGAGCCATACTCACGTCCTTGGTCCACCGTCAAACTTGAAATTTTCAAGCCGAACTTCGCCGTCGCCATGGCTTCATATTCCTGGAACATGCTGAAGACCTCGGACTTCCTCCGCATCATGTACAGCACCGCAAAGTGGGTATGGTCATCGATGAAGCTCACGAAGTAACGGGATCCGTCCCAAGCAGGGGGGTCGATCGGACCACACACGTCCGAGTGGATCCTTTCCAAGGGCCTGGTCGCTCGATCACGAGATCCGCTGAAAGGGTCGCGGCATTGCTTCCCTTGAACACAAGCATCGCAGAATTTCAGCTTGCCTCCACGAAATTCAGCACCAGTCACCAGGTTGTTCGATGCCATCGCCTTCATTCCTTGCTCACTCAAATGTCCGAGCCGCCTGTGCCAGAGCTCATCTGTCTCCGACATGCACAAATTCACGGTTGGATGTTCCAGGTCAATCTCCAGCTCGTACAGTCCGCCCCTCAGTTGGGCGGTGGCGATAACTTCCCCGTCTTTCTTCAATATTGCGACCTTGTCGACGAAGTTTACCTGCACGCCGGCCGCGACGAGCTTCTTCACGGACATCAAATTGTCGCGCAACTCCGGGATGTACAGAACGTCCTTCATGTGCAACGGGAATTGTTTGTTGCTGTTGCCATGGAGCTCACCGACCGTTTTCGCAAGAAGAGATTGTCCTTCCTTGGCAACGTTAATAACAATCGGTTGCTTCAGCTTCCGGACCACCGAAAACACTTTGCTGTCGTTGATGAGGTGGTCACTGGATCCGGAATCGAGCTTGAAGACGATCTTGCCACTCTTCGACTTGACGTTGCCCCGGCTCGCCACAAAACTTACTGCTTTCCGCTGATTTGCCGCCGCGTTAGCTTCACTACCGGCCTTCTGCCGACAGTCCTTCTTGAGGTGGCCACGTTTGCCACACTTGTGGCACTTACCCAGGAAAGGTTTCTTCGTTTTGTCGCCAGAAAACGCAGCCCCTTTGGCCTCGCCAACTCCTCCGTTTCGCTCTTGACGTTTCAAATCTTCAGATAACAGCCGCTGCTTCACGACTTCTAGCTTCAGATCCTGCTCAGGAACATTTTCGAGGGCCGTCACCAGAGGGTCATAAGAATCTGGCAGCGTCTGGAACAGCAGCACCACCAGGTCAGCATCGTCTACCTTCGCACCAGCCGTTTTCATCTGCCGGACCAAATCGTCGAACGCCAGTAGATGAGGTCTCATCGGATCGCCTTCGTTCAGCTTCAGTCGGTTGAGCTGCTTCCGGACCAGGTGTTGCGATCCAATCGACTTGGTTGCGAACGTCGCTTCGAGGGCTGCCCACATGTCCTTGGCCGTCGACTTCTCCCGGATGACCTCCAAACATTCGTTGGCCAGGAAACTTACTATTAACGCCTTCGCCTTCCGGTCTGCTTCTTCGAACTGGACCTTCTCCGCCGCGGCTTCTGGGGCATTCTCCGTCAAATTCTTCAACACGCCGACCGAATCCAGGTGCATCTTCACTCTGAAGCTCCAGTGTTGGAAATCCGGTCCGCCCTTGAATTGCGGAATTCCGCCTGCAGTGTTCACCGTGGTGCCCATAACCTTTTATAAGTGAAGGTAGGCAGAGCTTCGAATATTACGTCTAGTTTATTTGAAGAACAGTTTCAGACTAATTGTTAGGAAAAAATAACAATCTTAGTAACTAAGGGTAGCTAGGGAAGCCTAAGGCGGTTGCCTTGTTGACGCAAACGGTTGCGCCGGGTTGCTTCGTCTTCAGGAAGGAACTCCAGAAGGATTTCCGAAGAACTCTGAAGAAATTCCTGGAGGGAATCTTTAAGATACTGCTGAAGGATTTCCGGAAGAAACTCCTGGATGAATACCGGAAGGAACACCTGGAGAAATTGTTGAAGAAACTCCTGCAATAATTCGCTAAAAAATCCTGTTAGAAATCTCGAGGAAGTCCTGAAAAACATTCTTAAGAACACCTGGAGAAATTCCCAAAGGAACTTCTGGAGTAATTCCAGAAGGAACTCGTGAAGGAATTCCGGAAGGAACTCCTGGAAGAATTTCGGAAGGAACTCCTAGAGGAATTCTGGAAGGAATTCCTGGAGGAATTCCCGGAAGAACTCGGATCTCCTGGAATAATTCCCTAAGAAAATCCTGTAAGAAATCCCGAAGAAGTCCTGGAGAAAATTCATAAGAACACCTGGAGAAATTCCCAATGGGGCACGTTCGGTGTAGTACTAGATTTGTAGTAATGAGCTGAATTTTTGTATGGTGAGAAGGTCAATTCTCCGTTTCTGCCAAGAAATGGTGCAAAAAGCTTGGGTATTATGATTCCTTGCCTAATTTGATGCTGTTTGAGCAAAACTTTGGATAACTATGTTGTTTATGTTGCAAGAAATGGAGAAAACAACAACACTGTTGCCCAATGTTTTGCTCAAACAACATCAAATTAGGCAAGGAATCATAATACCCACGCTTTTTGCACCATTTCATTGCAGAAACGAAGAATTTACCTTCTCACCATACTAAAATTCAACTCATTACTACAAATCTAGTACTTCGCCTATCTGTCCTATTCCCGAAGAAATTTCGGAAGGAACTCCTGGAGGAATTACCGTAAAAACTCCTGGTGAAAATCTTGAAGAAACTACTGGAGAGATATCCGAAAGAACTCCTGGAGTAATTCCCAGAGAAAATACTGAAGAAGTCAAAGAAATTCTCTAAGAACACCTGGACAAATTCCCGAATTCCGGAAAGAACTCCTGGAAGAATTCCGGGAGAAACTCCTGGAAGAATTTTGGAAGTCCTGGAGAAATTCCCGAAAAACTCTTGGAACAATTCCTCAAAAAATTCCTGGAAGAATTCTGAATTCCCGAAAAACTCTTGAAACAATTCCTAAAGGAAATCCTGCAGGAATTCTTCAAGGAACTGCTGGAGGAATTCCGGAAGAAACTCCGGGAGGAATACACCGGAAAAAAACTTCTGGAAGTAAATCCTGAAAGAATTCCAGATGAAACTTCCCGAAGGAACTCCTGGAGGAATTCCCGAAGAAATTCCTAGAGAAATTCTTGAAGGAACTCCTGGAAAAATTCCCTAGGAAAATCCTGTAAGAAATCCCAAAGAAATCATGGAGAAATTCCCTAGGAACACCTGGAGAAATTTCTGTCGAGTAAATGCAACGCAGCATGCCATCGACAATCGAAGAAGTCCATGCTTTTGAATTTTTCAATTTGAATTTTTAGTTTGTATTCTGAAATCGAGTAATAAAGACGTTAATTGTAAATTGTAAAGTTGATTTCTTTTCAAGTCCAGTCCGATTCGCTCCCCAATTCCACCAATAGGTTATGGGCCATTGCGACCGGAATCGGAACTGGTGAAGGTATTCGTCCATCAAGATGGGAGACAGGTTGGTGTCGTTTCCGAAGCTGAATGGCTCCAACTACGACAATTGGAGCTTTCGGATGAAGCTGTTGCTGACCAAGGAAGGCAATTGGACGGCGGTAGCGGATGCAAAACCGGAACCGGTCACGGACGCGTGGAGGACCAAGGACGAGCAAGCGCTGGCGTCAATCGGATTGGCCGTGGAGGACAACCAACTCATCCACATAAGTAAGGCCAAATCGGCGGCGGAGGCGTGGAATGCTCTGGAAAATTTCCACGTGAAGAAGACGTTGACGACGAAAGTTTCGGTGATGCGGAAAATTTGCAGCCTACGCCTGGAGAAGCACGGGGACATGGAAGCGCACGTGTCGAAGCTGGCGGAATTGTTCGAGAAACTGAACAATTTGCAGCCGGAGAAAATCCTGGATGACCAGTGGCTGGTCGCCATTTTGTTCAGCAGTCTGCCGGAGGAGTACGAGACGTTGGTCACTGCTCTCGAAGCTCGACCGGAGGAAGATTTGACCCTGGACATGGTAAAAGGTAAGCTCATTGACGAGTGGACAAAAAAGAAGCAGCGCAACGGTGACGGGGACGATTCCGAAACCGTTCTTTATGCAGATTCGAAGACCGAAAAGGATCGGTGTTTTTTTCTGCAAAAAGTTGGGCCACCAGAAGGCAAGCTGCGAAAAATTCCAAACGTGGAAAGCGACGAAAGCGAGCGGGGCGGTAACCAAGCAACCGAAGGTGGTATCCAAGCAACACAAAGCCAACCACGTGTCGCAGCGCGACGACGACGATGATCACTACGCGTTCCTCACTGGGTGCGCCAATCAGGTGGAAAAGCGATGGATTTTGGATTCCGGTGCGACTTGCCACATTGCAAATTACCGGGAATTCTTCCACAATCTGGACGATGCAGCTACAGAGGACGTTTGGGTTGCCAACGGTGCGAAAGCTCGCTCGGAAGGTCGCGGATGTGGACAGATCACCCTCATCAATGATGCTGGCCAACGGCGTGAAGTGCCGATAGAGTGTGCGCTTTACGTTCCGGAGATGAAGTCGAATTTGCTATCCGTGAAGCGGCTGGTAAAACGAGGATTCGTCGTCATATTCGATGCGAGTGGAGCAAGGATAATGAGAGGCGAGAAAGTTTGTGCGACGGCGGAGTCCGTCGGAAATTTGTTCGTGTTGCGCCAACCCACCGAACGCGTATCCATGGCAACGACGAGTGACGACTGTGTGCATGCGTGGCATCGACGGTTGGGCCACAGAGACTGTGAAGCGGTGTTGAAGCTACCAACCATGGCAGAGGGCGTGAAAGTGAAGAGCTGCAACTGCACCGGTGCTTGTGAAGTGTGCATTGAAGGCAAGATGCACAGAGCACCATTTCCGAAGGCGACAAAAAGTGTTTCATCGGCGGTGATGGGTCTGGTTCACACCGATGTCTGTGGACCAATGCGAACGACGACACTGGGCGGAAGGCGGTACTTCATCACGTTCATCGATGACTACAGTAAGTACACGGTGGTCTATTTGATGCGTGAGAAATCCGAAGCGCTCGAGAAAGCAAAGGAGTTTGTTGAAATGGCCAAGACGCAATTCGGAAGGAAGCCCAAAATTTTGCGGTCCGATCGGGGTGGTGAGTACATCGGCAAGAAGTTCAAGGCGTTTTTGAAGCAAAATGGCATCGTTGGTCAACTGACGGCGCCGTACACCCCACAGCAAAATGGGGTAGCTGAACGGAAGAACAGGTACCTTGTCGAAGTGGCCAGGTGCATGCTCATCGATGGAAACCTGAGCAACCGTTCTGGGGAGAAGCGGTAATGACGGCCAACTACATGCAGAACCGACTGCCGTCGCGGTCAATCAACGGTACACCATACGAGCGGTGGTACGGGAAGAAGCCCAATCTTGGACATGTTCAGCGCTTCGGCGTAGATGCATATTGTCATGTGCCAAATGCGAAGCGAGGTAAGCTGGATCGGAAGGCCATCAAGTTGAGATTCGTCGGGTACAGCGAGGTGTCGAAGGCATACCGCCTGGTCGATGAAGCAACAGGAAAGGTAACTATTAGCCGTGACGTTAACTTTCTTGGTACTTTCGGGTCCGGCCTAGGTCCCGAGGAGGAAAATCTGGTAGTACCATCGATCATGTTTCAACGAATGCAGCCGATGATGAGCAAATCGAATCCGATGACGATGAGGTCTGGGAAGTCGCAGATGAACGATTGGATGTAGCGGAGCCGCAATCTGACGGCGCTCGTCCGAACATGCCGTGCGTGGATGTCAATACGCCCCGGAGATCCACTAGACCCAACCTTGGTGCAATCCCAAAGCGGTATGCGTGCAGTGCACAAACTTCGGTTCAGGAGGAGCCGAAATCCCTGAAGCAAGCGTTATCAAGTCCGAATAGCAACGAGTGGCGCAAAGCGATGTTGGAAGAACTGGCATCGATGCAAGAGAACGACGCTTGGGAATTGGTCGACCTGCCGGTCGGAAGCCGCGCCATCGGATGCAAATGGGTGTATACGCTGAAGCAGGACGAAGCAGGCAACATAGCTCGTTACAAAGCCAGGCTAGTGGCTTAGGGATTCAACCAGCGACTCGGAACAGACTACGGTGAAGTATTCGCGCCTGTGGTTCGTCATGCGACTTTTCGTGCTTTGATGTCCGTCGTAGCCAAGAAGAAGATGTGCGTCAAGCAATTCAAAACGGCGTTCCTAAACGGCAACCTTGAGGAGGAGATTTTTATGAAGCAGCCTCCGGGGTTCGTTGTCAGCGGAAAGGAAAGCAAGGTATGCCGTTTGAAGAGATCCTTGTACGGGCTTAAACAAGCGGCTCGTGCGTGGAATCAGCGTCTTCATGAGGTTCTGGTAGCGGATGGATACGAGCGCTGTGAGGCAGATCCCTGTCTCTATAGAAAGCGAGTTGGTGGCAAGTGGTGCTACGTTCTCATCTACGTGGATGACCTTATCGTGGCGAGTGAGGATGAGCGCATCGTAGGTGCGTTGAAGCTGGTACTGCAGAAGAACTTCAAGATTACCAGTCTCGGTGACATCAAGGTTTACTTGGGCATCGAAGTTGATCGAGATGAAAATGGAGACTTCTTCATCAGCCAGCGGAAGTATATTGAGAGTGTTGTCCAATCTGCCGGTCTTCAGGATGCCAAAGCGTCAAGCGTGCCTATCGATCCTGGATACTGCAAGATAGAAGAGGACAGCGACCTGCTTCCAAACAATTTGGAGTACCAGAAGGTAGTTGGGCAGTTGCTGTACATTGCAGTAAACAGCAGACCCGACATCACAGCGGCAATTTCGATCCTGAGTCGTAAGGTGAGTTGTCCTACCCAACGTGACTGGGACGAACTGAAGCGAACGGTTCGTTACTTGAAGGGGACGGCAGACATGAAGCTTCGACTGAGCAGCAGCGGTGATTCCTCTGGTCTGATTGGTTTCGCCGACGCCGATTGGGCAGAATGCCGTACCGATCGGAAATCCAACAGCGGGTACGTGTTCCAGTACTGTGGAGGTACAATTTCGTGGGCTTGCAGGAAGCAAACCTGCGTCTCCTTGTCCACAGCAGAAGCGGAGTTTGTAGCCCTTTCCGAAGCATCCCAGGAAGCGGTTTGGCTGCAAAGACTGTTGGAGGACCTAGGCGAGAAAACGAACATATTATTATATGAAGATAACCAGAGCTGTTTGAAGATGCTGGACGCTGAAAAGTTCAGTAATCGTACGAAACATATTTCGACCAAATTCCATTACGCCAAGGACTTGAAGACGAAAGGTGTTGTTCAGTACGAGTACTGTCCAAGCGAAACTATGGCAGCCGACATTCTGGCAAAGCCAATAGCGAGGCTACGTTTGGGGGTACTTCGACAGCAGTGTGGTCTACAGCAGCAGCGTAGAGGAGGAGTGTCGAGTAAATGCAACGCAGCATGCCATCGACAATCGAAGCAGTCCATGCTTTTGAATTTTTCAATTTGAATTTTTAGTTTGTATTCTGAAATCGAGTAATAAAGACGTTAATTGTAAATTGTAAAGTTGATTTCTTTTCAAGTCCAGTCCGATTCGCTCCCCAATTCCACCAATAATTTCCGAATTCCGGAAGAAACTCCTGGAGGAATTCCGGAAGGAACTCCTGGAGGAATTCCAGAATGAACCCCTGAATGAACTACTGAATGAATTCCGGAAGGAACTCCTGAAAGAATTCCGGAAGGAACTCGTGAAGGAATTCCGGAAGGAACTCCTGAAAGAATTCCAGAAGGAACTCCTGAAGGAGATCTGGAAGGAACTCCTGAATGCGATCCGGAAGGAACTCTTGAAGGAGATACGGAAGGAACTCCTGAAGGAATTCCGGAAAAATTCCTGAAGGAACTCATAGAGGGATTCTTAAAGGAACTACTGAAGGAATTCCGGAGAGAACTCCTGGTAAAACATCGGAACTCCTGGAAAAATTAAGGAAGGAACTTCTAAAAGAATTCTAGAAGGAACTCTTGGAGGAATTCCCGAAAAAAATCCTGAAGATATTCTTGAAGGAAGTGCTGGAGGAATACTCGAAGAAACTGCTAGAGTAATTCCCTATGAATATCCTGTAGGTAATCCCGAAAAAGTCCTGGAGGAGTTTTCTAAGAACTCCTGAAGGAATTCCGGAAGGAACTTCAGAAAGAATTCCGGAAGGAACTCGTGAAGGAATTCCGGAAGGAACTCGTGAAGGAATTCCGGAAGGAACTCGTGAAGAAATTCCGGAAGGAACTCCTGAAGGAATTCCGGAAGAAACTCCTGAAGGAATTCCGCAAGGAACTTTAGAAAGAATTCCAGAAGGAACTCGTGAAGGAATTCCGGAAGGAACTCCTGAAGTAATTCCGGAAGGAACTCCTGAAGGAATTCCGGAAGGAACTCCTGAAGGAATTCCGGAAGGAACTCCTGAAGGAATTCCGGAAGGAACTCCCGAAGGAATTCTGGAAGGAACTCCCGAAGGAATTTCGGAAGGAACTCCCGAAGGAATTCCGGATGGAACTCCCGAAGGAATTCCGGAAGAACTCTTGAAACAATTCCTGACAGAACTCATGGAAGGATTCTTGAAGTAAGTGCGGGAGGAATTCCGGAAAGAACTCCTGGAAGAATATCGAAAGGAACTCCTGGAGGGATTCCGGAAGGAACTTCTGGAGACATAGTGGAAGAAACTTCTGAAAGAATTCCGGAAGGAAGTTCTTAAAGAATTCTGGAAGGAACTCTTGGAGGAATTCCCGAAAAAAATTCAGGAGATATTTTTGAAGGAACTACTGGAGAAATTCTTGAAGGAATCACTAGACTAGAGGGATACCCGATAGAACTCTTGGAGTTATTCGCTAAGAAAATTCTGCAGGAAATCCCTAAGAAATCATGGAACAATTTACTTAGAACAGATGGAGAAATTCCGGTGGGTGGAAGCTCAGGTAAAATATTATCTCCTGGGCGCCCATTAAAAACACCACCCCCGGCGAAGACTGGCGCTCGAGCCTAGCTATTTATTTATTTATTTATTTATTTATTTATTCGTCAACAGGTTAAAATACAAACCCCAATGACATGTACGCCCATCTTACTTTAACACAATACATTCTTAAATCTATTATTATTTACTACACGAGAAACACTAAAGTCGAAAACATCGTAACATTGATTAAAAACGCGGCACATACTCTGTAAAGGCTCATTTTGTCCATAATTAGTTCTAGCGGGACGAATGTACAGAAAATTATGAAAACGAAGACTACGACTAGGGACATGAATTCCAACTTGTTCAAGAAGAGAAGCACAACTAACATCACCTTGTAATAGGTCGGCTATGAAGCAAGCTTTCGCAACACTTCTTCTAGATTGAAGTAGCTCAAGGCGAATCAACTTGCAACGACTTTCGTAGCTAGGGAGATTGTAAGGATCCTGCCAACCTAGGTGCCGTAGCGCAAAGCGGATAAATTTGCGCTGAATAGCCTCAATACGCAGAATTTGGTTCTGGTAAAAAGGGGCCCATACAACAGAACAATATTCAAGGATCGGTCGAACCAGCGAACAATAAAGTGACTTCAGACAATATACGTCTTTGAACTTTTTTGCAAACCTAAATACAAAGCCCAACTGTGAGGATGCCTTAGAAACGATATAAGCGACATGATCCTTGAAATCAAGTTTAGCATCCATCATAACACCCAGATCCTTTACAGTAGTTTGCCGCTTTAAATAGGTGTCATCCAGGCAGTAGTCATGATGTAAAAGTGATCGTTTTCGTCCAAACGAGATGACTGAGCATTTCGTTACATTCAACACCATCCGGTTTAGGCGGCACCAGTCAGCGAATGCTTCAAGTTGTTGCTGAAGATAACTGGTGTCCCGATGTCCGTGGATAACGTAGTAAAGCTTCAGGTCATCAGCATATGATAGATTGAAGCATTCCAAGATAGAGTTGACGTCGTTCATGTACAGAAGGAACAAGAACGGACCTAGATGGCTGCCCTGAGGAACACCAGAGGTAACGGTAAAGGGAGATGATTCGTGATCACCTATCTTGACGGACATTGTGCGACCAACTAGATACGAACGTAACCAGGCAAGTACGTTGTTCTTAATGCCTAGCTTGTCGAATTTGGCAAGAGCAATTTCGTGATTCATTTTATCGAACGCAGCAGAGAGATCTGTATATATCGCATCAACTTGGTGCCCCTTTTCAATTTCTTGTGTGATAAACGAAGTGAATGTTACCAAGTTAGTGCTTGTAGACCGTTTGGCCATGAACCCGTGTTGATTGGGCGAAATATGCTGGCTGAGGGATTGGGTCAAATGCTCCAGGACAACGATTTCAAATAGCTTGGACGTAGCACTCAAAGCAGCGATTCCCCTATAGTTAGATACTGTTTGTTTGCAACCTTTTTTATGGACGGGGAATACAAAAGAGTCCTTCCAGCAGTCAGGAAAAACGCCTGTTGATAGTGAGATATCGAAAACCGTAGCTAGTGGTGCTGCGATCGCGCTGGCACATCGCTTCAATACCAAGGATGGAATATTATCCGGGCCACATCCCGTCGAAGATTTCAAACTCACCAACGCTGAAAGCACTGTGTCAGGAGTAACTGTAAGTTGTGAAGCAGTAGAGGAGACATGTGGAACATTTTGAACAGCCGCGGCAATGTCGGAGTTATCAACTACCTCGTTGGAGAAAACGCTACTAAACTGAGACCGAAACAACTCAGCAATTTCTGGTGTTGAATTGACTTCCAATACGCCGTTGGTCATGGTGGTGGGTAGTCCTGATTGTTTTCGTTGGTCATTCATGTAGCGCCAGAAGCTTCTAGGGTCGGATCGAAGACGATTTTGAGTTTCCACCAAATGCGCTAGGTACAGCTGGTTGTTCAGCCTGGAATACTGCTCGTTGATCCTTGAATAGGCGGCTCTTGTCGAATCTGTACGATTTAGCACTGTAGTTGGAGGAAATGCCAATGCAGAACCCGTAGCTTCCGGGAAGGTAAGCCCAGCTCCCTGGGTTAGTGGGTTGGTGTCAGGCCCTGCGAGCCAGCCGTAAAAAAGACTAGCACCGGAAAATCAACAAGAGAAGAATGCGAACCGATACCAATGGCGACGACCACAGCGACGAAAAGGGACTTGCGATTGGAAGCTCGGTACGTGGAACTGCAGATCTCTCAACTTCATCGGGAGCACCCGCATACTCGCCGATATACTGAAGGACCGCGGGTTCGGAATCGTAGCGCTGCAGGAGGTGTGTTGGACAGGATCTATGGTGCGAACGTTTAGAGGTAATCATCGTAATCATGCGTACGTTTAGAGGTAATCATACCATCTACCAGAGTTGCGGCAACACACGTGAGCTGGGAACAGCTTTTATAGTGATGGGCGACATGCAGAGGCGCGTGATCGGTTGGTGGCCGATCGACGAAAGAATGTGCAGGTTGAGGATCAAGGGCCGATTCTTCAACATTAGCATAATAAACGTGCACAGCCCTCACTCCGGAAGCACTGATGATGACAAAGACGCATTTTACGCGCAGCTGGAACGCGAGTACGACCGCTGCCCAAACCACGACGTCAAGATCATCATAGGGGATCTAAACGCTCAGGTAGGCCAGGAGGAGGAATTCAGACCGACGATTGGAAAGTTCAGCGCCCACCAGCTGACGAACGAAAATGGCCTACGCCTCATCGATTTCGCCGCCTCCAAGAACATGGCCATTCGTAGCACCTTCTTCCAGCACAGCCTCCCGTATCGTTACACCTGGAGATCACCACAACAAACGGAATCGCAAATCGACCACGTTCTGATTGATGGACGGCACTTCTCCGACATTATCGACGTCAGGACCTATCGTGGCGCTAATATCGACTCCGATCACTACCTGGTGATGGTTAAACTGCGCCCAAAACTCTCCGTTATTAACAACGTACATTACCGGCGGCCGCCCCGGTACGATCTAGAGCGACTGAAGCAACCGGATGTCGCCACCGCATACGCGCAGAATCTCGAGGCAGCGTTGCCGGACGAGAGTGTGCTCGATGTGGCCCCTCTAGAGGACTGCTGGAGTACAATCAAAGCAGCCATCAACAACGCAGCTGAGAGCGCTATCGGGTACGTAGAACGGAGTCGACGAAACGATTGGTTTGACGAGGAGTGCAGAGCGGTTCTGGAGGAGAAGGATGCAGCGCGGGCGGTAATGCTGCAGCATGGAACCCGACAGAATGTGGAGCGATACAGACAGAAGCGGAAGCAGCAGATCCGTCTCTTCCGGGAGAAAAAGCGCCGCCTGGAAGAAGCGGAGTGCGAGGAAATGGAACTGCTGTGCCGTTCACAGGAAACACGCAAGTTCTACCAGAAGCTCAACGCATCCCGCAAAGGCTACGTGCCGCAAGCCGAAATCTGCAGGGATAAGGACGGGAGCCTCCTGACGGACAAACGTGAGGTGATCGAAAGGTGGAAGCAGCACTTCGACGAGTACCTGAATGGCGAAGAGAATGTAGGCACGGATGACCAAGGCAGCGGAGGAAATGACTATGTTGGTGCAGCAGAGGACGGGAACGAACCAACTCCCACGCTGAGGGAAGTTAAGGATGCCATCCACCAGCTCAAAAACAACAAAGCGGCTGGTAAGGACGGTATCGCAGCGGAACTCATCAAGATGGGCCCGGAAAAGTTGGCCACCTGTCTGCACCAGTTAGTAGTCAAGATCTGGGAAACCGAACAGCTACCGGAGGAGTGGAAGGAAGGGATAATCTGTCCCATCCACAAGAAAGGCGACAAGTTAATGTGTGAGAACTTTCGAGCGATCACCATTTTGAATGCCGCCTACAAAGTGCTATCCCAGATCATCTTCCGTCGTCTTTCACCTAAAGTAAATGAGTTCGTGGGAAGTTACCAAGCCGGCTTCATCGACGGCCGGTCGACAACGGACCAGATCTTCACCGTACGGCAAATCCTCCAGAAATGCCGTGAATACCAGGTCCCAACGCATCACCTGTTCATCGACTTCAAAGCGGCATACGACAGTATCGACCGCACAGAGCTATGGAAAATTATGGACGAGAACAGCTTTCCCGGGAAGCTGACTAGACTGATAAGAGCAACGATGGACGGTGTGCAGAACAGCGTAAGGATTTCGGGTGAACTATCCAGTTCATTTGAATCTCGACGGGGACTACGACAAGGTGATGGACTTTCCTGCCTACTATTCAACATCGCCCTGGAAGGTGTTATGCGACGAGCCGGGCTCAACAGCCGGGGTACGATCTTCACGAAATCCAGCCAATTTGTCTGTTTTGCGGATGACATGGATATTATTGCCAGAACATTTGGAACGGTGGCAGAACTGTACACCCGCCTGAAACGTGAAGCAGCAAAGGTCGGACTGGTGGTGAATGCGGCTAAGACAAAGTACATGCTGGTAGGTGGGACTGAGCGAGACAGGACAAGCCTTGGCAGCAATGTTACGATAGACGGGGATACTTTCGAGGTGGTAGAAGAATTCGTCTACCTCGGTTCCTTGCTAACGGCTGACAATAACGTGAGCCGTGAAATACGAAGGCGCATCATCAGTGGAAGTCGTGCCTACTATGGGCTCCAGAAGAAACTGCGGTTAAAAAAGATTCACCCCCGCACCAAATGTACCATGTACAAGACGTTAATAAGACCGGTGGTTCTCTACGGACACGAGACATGGACGATGCTCGAGGAGGACCTGCAAGCACTCGGAGTTTTCGAGCGACGGGTGCTAAGGACGATCTTCGGCGGTGTGCAGGAGAACGGTGTGTGGCGGAGAAAAATGAACCACGAGCTCGCTGCACTTTACGGCGAACCCAGCATCCAGAAGGTGGCCAAAGCCGGAAGGATACGGTGGGCAGGGCATGTTGCAAGAATGCCGGACAACATCCCTGCAAAGCTGGTGTTTGCAACTGATCCGGTTGGCACAAGAAGGCGTGGAGCGCAGAGAGCACGATGGGCGGACCAGGTGGAGCGTGATCTGGCGAGTGTTGGGCGTGACCGAGGATGGAGAGCTGCAGCTGCAAATCGAGTATTATGGCGGCAAATTGTTGATTCAGTATTATCATGAATTTGATGTGAACTAAATAAATGAAATGAAATAAGATGGAGAAATTCCCTAAGAATCCCCCTGCCGGAAGGAACTCCTGCAGGAATTCCGGAAGGAACTCGTGGTGGAATCCCCAAAATAACTCCTTAAAAAAATTCTTGAAGGAACTACTGGAGGAATACTTGAAGAAACACCTGGAGTAATTACCTAAGAAAATCCTGTAGGAAATCCCGAAGAAATTCCCTAAGAACACCTGAAGAAATTCCCGAATTCCGGAAGAAACTCCTGGAAGAATTTCGGAAGGAACACCTGGAAGAATTCCGGAAGGAACTCTTGGAGGACGTTCGGAAGGAACTCCTGGAGGAATTCCAAAAGGAACTCCGGAAGGATCTCCTGAAAGAATTCCGAAAGGAACTTCTGGTGGAATTCCGGAAGGAACGCTTAGAGGCATTCCGAAAGGAACTCCTGAGAGAATTGTGGAAGGAATTCCAGAAGGAACTCCTGAAGGAATTCCGGAAGGAACTTCTGAAGGAATTCCGGAAGGGACTCCTGAAGGAATTCCGGAAGGAACTCCTGAAGGAATTCCGGAAGGAACTCCTGAAGGAATTCCGGAAGGAACTCCTGAAGGAATTCCGGAAGGAACTCCTGAAGGAATTCCGGAAGCAACTCCTGAAGAAATTCCAGAAGGAACTCCTGAAGGAATTCCGGAAGGAACTTCTGAAAGAATTCCGGAAGGAACTCCTGAAGGAATTCCGGAAGGAACTCCTGAAGGAATTCCGGAAGGGACTCCAGAAGGAATTCCGGAAGAACTCTTGGAACAATTCCTAAAGGAACTCATGGAGGGACTCTTGAAGGAACTGCTGAAGGAATTCCGGAAAGAACGCCTGAAAGAATATCGGAAGCAACTCCTGAAGGAATTCCGGAAGGAACTTCTAGAAAAATTGTGGAAGGAACTTCTGAAACAATTCTGGAAAAAACTCTTAGAGGAATTCCCGAAAAAAATCCTGGAGATATTCTTGAAGGAACAACTGGAGGAATACCAGAAAGATCTCCTGGAGTAATTCCCTATGAAAATCCTGTAGGAAATCCCGAAGAAGTCCTGGAGATATTTTCTAAGAACACCTGGAAAAATTCCCGAATTCCGGAAGGAACTCTTGGAAGAATTTCGGAAGGAACCCTTGGGGGAAATCCGGAAGGAACTCCTGGACTTATTCCCTAAGAAAATTCTGCAAGAAATCCCAAAGAAAACATGAAAAAGAAGAAATTCTCTAGGATCACCTGGAGAAATTCCCGAATTCAGAAGGAACTCCTGGAAGAATTCGGAATGAACTTGTGAAGGAATTCTGGAAAAAACTCATGAAGGACATCCTGGGGTAATTTCCCAAGAAACTGCTGATGGAATTCTGAAAAAAAAACTGGAGGAGTTTATGAAGGAACTCCCAGAGGAATTCCCGAAGAAACTACTTAAGAAACTCCTGGAGAAATTCCCTAAGGAAGTTTCGCAGAGCTCCTGTAGGAATTGCCGAAGAATTTTGCAAGGGAATCCCGTAGGAATTCTTGAAGGACTCCTGTAAGAATTCCCGAAGAGTTCATGACGAAGTTCCACAGAGTTCTCGAGTAAATCCCGCAGAACTCCTTGAGCAATTTCCGAAGCAACTAGTAGAGAAATTTTTAAAGGTACCCCCGAAAAAATCCTAACAAACTTTTGGTGGAGCTCCAGAAAAACTCATGGAGAAGTTCCTGAAGAAACTCCTGAATAAATTTCCAATGGAACTACTGAAGAAATTCTCGAAGAAACTCCCCAATGAATTCCTCTTGGAATTTCCTAACAAAAAACTCGTGAAGAAACTTCTGATGGAACTCATGGGGGAATTCCTGGCAGAAGCTCCGAGAAAAATTGTGGAAGAAATCCTGTAGGATTTCTCGCAAAATTCCTGTAGAAATTCCCGGAGAAACTTCTGAAGAGTTTGATTTGAAGATTCCCGAAGAAAGTCGGAATCCCTCGTAGGAATTTGTACAGTTTTGATGACATCAATTTCCTGGATGTGTTACCGAAGAAATTCCTGAAGGAATTCTCGAAGACCTCCTGGAGTAATCCCCTAAGAAAATCTTACCCGAAGAAATATCGAAGAACTCCTTGAAGAAGTTTCACAGAGCTCCTGGAGGAATTCCCGGAGATTTCATGGAAAAATTGCTATTAGAGCGCAGACCTGGAATAATTGTAGTTTTTTTTTTAAATTTCCGTGGGCATTCCTGGAGCCATTCCCGAAAAAAATCCTGAAGGATTCCTGCAGAAGCTCCTCTAAGAATTCCCGAAGGAACTGCTGGTAAAATTTCCGAACAAACTGTTACAGGAAGCCCCTGAGAAATTCCTGGAAGTATTCCCGATGAACTCCAGGAGGAATTTCCAAGGTAACTCCTGGATAAATTTTAAAATAAAATCCATATTCAAAAGAACTTCTCTAGCAATTCCCGAAAAAAATCTTTGAGAACTTCCCGAAGAAATTCCTGTAGGAATTCCCGAAGAAACTACTGGAACGATTTTCGAAGAAACTATTTGACAAATTTTCTAAGATAATCCTGAAGTAAGTCAGAATGAACTCTTGGTAGATGCGCATAAGGAACTCCTGTATAATTACAAAAAATATGTCCTGAAAAATCTTCTGGTGCTTTTCCCAAGGAACTGCTGGAATAATAATTATTATTGAAAGAACCCTTGGACGAATCCTCGAAGAAGTTCTGGAAAAATTCCCAAAGAAACTCCTGAAGGAATTTCAGATGGAAATCACGAAGGCATTGCCGAAGAAACAACTGAAGGAATTGAAGATATTCTTGCAGGAATTTCCGTGGAAACTACTACAGATATTCCCGAAGGAACTCTAAATAAGGAAGTATAAACTTCGAGGAAATACAAACCCGATATAGCAGCGAAAGTCAAAGTCGTCATAAAACGATTAACAACGGATGGCGAATGGGGGTGGTCGAATCAGTTAGATCTGGACCGAATCGGTATAGCAGATGCACAAGCACACTCCACTGTGTTTGTCCTTGGATTTCTGCTTTTCGCATCTTGAAATTGCTCGATCCCTCTCCGGGAGTAATTCCATGTTGTTGCACGTAGAATAGTCTGGAAAACAAATAAAATTACCATTTCAAATACTCCGTTACTTTAGTTCTTTCTAATTCTACATCTATTACGCGTCTACCAGACCGGAGGTAGAACCAACCAGGCCCCTGCAGCAATTCGATAAAAAAAATCCTTACCTGCTCTCGTATTTTGTGGCCGTTTGGCCACCATCACCAACTTTTCGCACTTCCAGCTACCGTCTGTGGCATCTCCGTATTATCTCCGTTTTTGTTGCCTCTCTCAGTAGCCCCGATAAAACCGCAGAACTTCCGACCGATAGATTGCTTGTACTTCCGCACTTCCGCTGGGCGAGTAATCAAATGCCGATCGACGGAATCACCTGATTCGTTGCAGCCTTCCTTTCACCGCTGGATTTGGATGACTGGTCAATTCTTCCGCAGGTTTTCCAATTGTCTAAAAGGTTGAAAAAATGTAAATATTATTTAAAATCTCAAAACAGCCTTGCGAAAAACTACCTAATATCGATTGGCGGTAATCTGCATAATTATATAAATAAAAAAAAGAATGGTGTTTGGATGTCACGAACAGGGGAACGGGCTCGGAACGGAAGAACGGATTAACATAATTCGTTCACTGTTGTATTCGTCCATGGTTCCGACCTGCTCGTTTGAAAAAAAAATCTTTGACCGGAGCAACAGTTGTAATATTCACAATTTAGTTGAAAAATCGGAGTTTTCGACTAACGAAGTTGAATTTTTCTCCAAATCCGTGCATCGGACCTAACTTCGGAAGTGGTGCGCTGTATAGCGGACCAGGTTTACTATACAGCGCACCACTTCCGAAGTTAGGTCCGACGCACGGATTTGGAAAAAAATACAACTTCGCTTGTCGAAAAGTCCGGGTTTCAACTGCACTATAACTAGCAGGCTGCCGGAACAGGCCGGGACTGCTAGTTGTAAAAAGTCTCTTACCCTCTTAACTAAATACTTTGTATGTAAGGCGCCTCACCTCGAAAACTTCCTGAAACTTTCGGCTCGAATCCGGATCGCCCTTGTTCGTGTCCGGGTGGTTAGTTGGTTGACCTTCTTGATTTCCTGCGTTCTTGGCCACTCCTAGCACGTTATCGTTCTCAATTTTTCACCGTAATTATTCACCGCGGAACAATCGACAGAAAACAAAAATCTTGCAACCTCTTGCGACCGTTGAAATAGGATTGTTTTGAAAATCGAAGATGCACGTTCTTCTCTCCTCGCACGATCTCACTAACACCAACGAAATTGCGTGTAGCAGACACAAATGACAGCTAAACGATAAGTGTATAACAGTTCAGAGTAGGCCAAAATCAGGGGGGCCTCTTCAGGATCGAAAGTGGATGCAGCGCAAAGTAGATAGGAAAATCTGCAAGTAGCACACCGATCCAAAAAACTAGATGCATCTTCGTTGGCATCCATTGAACGATTTAGATGTGTCGCCCCCCTCGATTTAAACTTGAATTTTAACTTGAATTAAATAAAAACTGAATTAAATTGAATTTATATTAAAATTAAATTAAAATTAAATTAAAATTAAATTAAAATTAAATTAAAATTAAATTAAAATTAAATTAAAATTAAATTAAAATTAAATTAAAATTAAATTAAAATTAAATTAAAATTAAATTAAAATTAAATTAAAATTAAATTAAAATTAAATTAAAATTAAATTAAAATTAAATTAAAATTAAATTAAAATTAAATTAAAATTAAATTAAAATTAAATTAAAATTAAATTAAAATTAAATTAAAATTAAATTAAAATTAAATTAAAATTAAATTAAAATTAAATTAAAATTAAATTAAAATTGAATTAAAATTAAATTAAAATTAAATTAAAATTAAATTAAAATTAAATTAAAATTAAATTAAAATTAAATTAAAATTAAATGAAAATTAAATTAAAATTAAATCAAAATTAAATTAAAATTAAATTTAAATTAAATTTAAATTAAATTAAAATTAAATTAAAATTAAATTAAAATTAAATTAAAATTAAATTAAAATTAAATTAAAATTAAATTAAAATTAAATTAAAATTAAATTAAAATTAAATTAAAATTAAATTAAAATTAAATTAAAATTAAATTAAAATTAAATTAAAATTAAATTAAAATTAAATTAAAATTAAATTAAAATTAAATTAAAATTAAATTAAAATTAAATTAAAATTAAATTAAAATTAAATTAAAATTAAATTTAAATTAAATTTAAATTAAATTAAAATTAAATTAAAATTAAATTAAAATTAAATTAAAATTAAATTAAAATTAAATTAAAATTAAATTAAAATTAAATTAAAATTAAATTAAAATTAAATTAAAATTAAATTAAAATTAAATTAAAATTAAATTAAAATTAAATTAAAATTAAATTAAAATTAAATTAAAATTAAATTAAAATTAAATTAAAATTAAATTAAAATTAAATTAAAATTAAATTAAAATTAAATTAAAATTAAATTAAAATTAAATTAAAATTAAATTAAAATTAAATTAAAATTAAATTAAAATTAAATTAAAATTAAATTAAAATTAAATTAAAATTAAATTAAAATTAAATTAAAATTAAATTAAAATTAAATTAAAATTAAATTAAAATAAAATTAAAATAAAATTAAAATTAAATTAAAATTAAATTAAAATTAAATTAAAATTAAATTAAAATTAAATTAAAATTAAATTAAAATTAAATTAAAATTAAATTAAAATTAAATTAAAATTAAATTAAAATTAAATTAAAATTAAATTAAAATTAAAATTAAATTAAAATTAAATTAAAATTAAATTAAAATTAAATTAAAATTAAATTAAAATTAAATTAAAATTAAATTAAAATTAAATTAAAATTAAATTAAAATTAAATTAAAATTTAATTAAAATTAAATTAAAATTAAATTAAAATTAAATTAAAATTAAATTAAAATTAAATTAAAATTAAATTAAAATTAAATTAAAATTAAATTAAAATTAAATTAAAATTAAATTAAAATTAAATTAAAATTAAATTAAAATTAAATTAACCAAACTTAACGGAATCGGACACTGTTTTGGAGATGACTGGTTCCGGCAACGGTACGACTAGAACGAACCGGACTTATTGGCCAGTAGCAGCGACGAGGAGCTGACGGATCGGACGACGGAACGACTGAAATGGTTCTTACCAGGTTGTTACGGTTTTAACTAATTGAAACGCGCAATTTTTATCATTTTCCCGACCGACGAACGCTGCCGCAATCAACAAAGTTATTTTTTTAACTGCCGTTCAGGCAACTATCAACAATGCGCGAAAGAATCGAACACTGAGCATAATTTCGGGGTTATGATTTATGCTCTCCAGAAATTTTCGATGAGCAACATATCTAACAAATGCCTAACAGTGTCGAACGCCTAACTTCCTCCGTGCTGGGTAGGCGCAGCTGCCGGAACCAACTACAATCACAAGTCCCGCTATGGTTTAACATGCTGTGATGCGGAATTTTGCCAAGGAATGAAATCTTGCCGAAAAGGAAGAAGCCACAACTGTTGGTACCTCGGAATCAGGGTTCCGTTTTTTTTCATTAACAAACTGCGCAACCTAATTAAACATAAGTAAATTTCCCCCCTGATTTTCCCAAAGGTAGATTTTTTTTTCCAAAAAATTACCGGTGGTGATCCCATGGTTTTCTCAGAAATTGTGCGAGGATTTCAGATTAAATTTTTTATCATTTCCTTCAGGAACCACTTCAGCAGTTGCTCCGGAATCATTTTCGTGAATTCTTTCGTCGTCCTCCGGGAGTCCGAGGAAGATTTTTTGCGTTTCATGATTGTCTGGAAGAAATTGCTAGGGTTTATCCGTAGGAAATGTCAGATGTAATCTCTCAAAGGCATTAAAAGAGGACCGAGGGTTCCCCGGAAGTTATTGTGTATTCCGGTAATTTTCTTTGTCAGACACTGCGGGGATCATTTCAGAAGTATACTGGGAATTCTTCCGGGTTCTCTACCATCAATTCTTTCGGAAAGTGCTACGAAAGTTCCTCCAAGAGTATCTGCAAATCAGGATTGTCTGATATATTTCCCGGAGGTAATCGAGGAGGTAGTAGCGGGTGGATTCGTGGGAAGGAACTAATGGAGGATTGAAGAGGGCTTCTTGTCGGTTATCGATGGCAAATTTTCTGGAAACCGGCTGTGGGATTCTACTTATCGAATTGCTTGAAGATTCCTCCGACGGATTAGCTTAAGCGTTCTCGCAATGAAGGGTTTTGGCAAGATATCGCTACTGGACTGAATTACAGAGTATTCCGGAAATAGTTGTTGGAAAACTTGTTGAAACAATATACTAGTAGTAGAAGATTCCTCAAAAAAATAGGACCGGTACGCACCGCTGAAAAAAAAAAAAATACGAGCGTTCCTCGGAACGGTTTGTTGGAATGTTTCTCGGAGGTAATTCATGATGGATTTTCTGAAAGCAATTGCTGAAGGATCCTGCGGAACGAACAGCTGCAGACTTCCCAGGAAAGAATTACTGGAGGATTCTTCTGATAATAACCTGCAGACCTAGTTTGAAAACAAAAACATTAGTGATTATCACACTATATTAAGAGAGCCTAATGCTTTTTGTGGTACCAACTTTACTCTCATGCTTTTTGTGATTGTTTAGATGTAATTACGCAACCAATCAAAAGCTATAATGTAAATAGATGCTTTTATATGCATTTATTTAAGTTTTTAATGGATTGAATTACCCTGGATAAGTTAAAACATATGCTAATAAACCAAAACATATTTGTTTGAAAAAATAAGTTAAACCCTTTTCACATTTTGTACTGGATAAGCTTTCGTACATCGCATCAAAGATCGCATCCCATCCATTCACATCTCCTTCTATCTTGAGGCAGCGCTCTTCAGGATCGAAAGTGGATGCAGCGCAAAGTAGATAGGAAAATCTGCAAGTAGCACACCGATCCAAAAAACTAGATGCATCTTCGTTGGCATCCATTGAACGATTTAGATGTGTCGCCCCCCTCGGCCCAGATTAGCTTATCGTGTTCGTTCGTTGGGACAACTGACAACTGATAATAATGCTCTAGACACATGCAAGTGACGAGAAATACGTCACGGAACACTCACATACTAGCGTAAACGTTCTGTAGGAGCTGCGATGCGACAGCGGTCAGACGTCAAACTCGTTATGACATCTATTTTGACATTGACAGTGCTTTTTAGTTGCATGGGTTTTGCCCCAACCAGTGAACATTCAACCATCGAGACAGCCCATCTAACGAGCTCTCAACGAACGAATCGTCATTGTACTTCCATGATTTTGCAGTATTCATGGCTAAACATTGAGACAATTACTCTGTACAAATTATATACACCTGAGGGCGGTGTCCAAAATGCAATTCTAAGGGTTCATTCAAATATTACGTAACGCTAAGGGGGGAGGGAGGGGGTCTAGCGCTGTGTTACGCTTCATACAAAATTTCGAAAACTTCCATACAAAAGTTGTTACGTGGGGGAGGGAGGGGGTATAAAATTGTCAAATTTGGCGTTACGTAATATTTGAATGAACCCTAACAGGCGATTGGAAATTGCAATTTTCTCAGCATAAAATGTTTTCGTTAAGGTTTTTGTCAGCAGGAACGCAAAGTACAATCATATTATAAGCGTTTTAGTAGCAAAATAATCATTTGTTTTCTAAGGAAGCCAGGGAACGATTTTTCCAACGTTGTCCCCAGCCTGTCCAAAATACATGAATTACCCTAGCATATGAGCAGTACGCGAAGGGTGTGTTATTTTTTCATACTGATTAAATATTGTAACGAATTTAATTGTTACATATGTAGTTTTTATATTTAATCTTAATAAACAAAAACATACAAATTTTTAATATATTCGTTCAATTTTGTAGCTGCATATCAGCCTGAACTATGTTCCTAACATATATGTTAGCTTGTATGTTCAGATTTTATCGTTTTAGCCGGTGGCGAGCTCTGTGTGTCATTATTAGAACGAATTTTCGAATAATTTTTAAGAGGTTGCATACCGATAGGCGCATGAATAGCCGAACTCGATTTATTGCTCGATAGATAAACCGGATACCCTTTTTCCGACCAATAAAAATTTAAAATCAACTTCAATAGAAAAACCGGAAACCCAACTTTAACCAATCAAAATTCAGCAAATGAGAACAATAGACTTTAGGCTCCACCAAGGGGTTGGGTTAATACTGATGGATGAAAACTGAGCTAATTTGGTGGCAACCGTTGTCGAGTAAAGGTGATTTTAAGTGTCGATAGCCAAACCACAGAGAACAGACATCCAAGTCCAGTTCCGAAACTGTGTAAGGAATTGAACGGCCATTTGAAATCGGCAACACAAGTGGCAATAGCGTGGCGCTGCAATCGATTAATTTCCCATATTAAATTAATTCACCACTTGAAATGTTTCAATTCACCACTGACTGTGGCAATATGGTGTTTGGTGGCGTTAGTGTTGTCATCGTGTATTGGTTTGCAACCTTACTCAAGTAAATATTCAAATCCTTACACAACTTTCCGAATGAAATTTTTTCTAGCCTGGATGTCTGTTCTCTGTGGCCAAACTAAAGTACTCGCGTGTGAAGTTTGATAGACGGTGAAGTGAGTGAATTAAATCGTTAAACTAAATCGACCTAGTTCTAACCTGAGACGTTCTAACCAGTTTTCAATTTAGATTTTTGAAATAATTTTCGGTTCGTGGTTCAAAATCGTAAAAAGAGTGTCAGGCAAAATCGGTTGGACTATAAGGTAAGGCTTTTATTAAACAGTGATTTGAGTGCTTGGACATTACCAGTTTACGTTGAACAGGTGAAAAGCCATTCAACGTGGGTGCTTGGGCTGAATTCCTGAAGCCCACACCGTCAGGACACTCGGTCGCCGCTAGGTGGCAAGCAGCTAGTCCACCGCATTACATTCCGGGGGCCCATCCATCCCGTAGAATTCGCTCTAGACTACGGCGACTTGAACCAGAACCGTATTACGAGTCCATTGCCGGCATCAAAGCTCTTCCAACGTTGGATCACCACGCCATAAGCCTGCAGGCGTTCAAGTAAGCTTGTCCATATAGTGCACTCCCAGAATTGAGCTCGAAAAAGTCCTGTAAATATTGTACATAAATAGATATTAGGCACCCTTAGTTCAGTAGTTTTGTTTCGCACTCTTTCGTTTATTAAACAGTTAAGTATTTGAATTTTATTTTGATTTATTTTGGTATTGGTTTAGAATAAGGTTGATAAAAGTGCGTAGTTGGAGTAAATTGCCACTAGTTGTTATCTACAGTTGAAGTCGCGTGAAAGACCACGCGTCTCCACCACCTGCTCGAATTTCATCGGTACCTTTTTTTTTGTTCGAGTATCGGATTCAAGTTTGCTGGATTTTGGTTTGAATTGGTTTCCGTAAGTCGACGTAATAGTTTGGTTGATTTGGGTTGGATCGGTAGAGCTACACTTTTGGGAATAACAACCTGCCCTGTAATAGACGTCTCTGACCGGACATTCATTGTATCAGTGACCCTTCTTTAGAAGGTGGCGCTTAAGTCACTGTATACTTGTAACCAAACACGTGCAAAGCTTTCTTATCGATCCTAGGGACAATCAACAGGGTTACAATATATTCTAATATGCATTATGTATTTATCAGTGATTTTTCAGAATGGGATTACAGGGATTCTATTACATAGGGGGATTACGGGCATAATGGACACCCTAAGCAAATGAGTACGTTAGGCCTGTATAACAGAGTAAAACTTAACATATTATCAGTTGGCTTACAACTTTAACTTGTTTCCTACGTATTTCAATCATTTACAGCAGGTATAATGTCTTTGTTGTGAAGAAATAATGAATTGTAAACCGTGTGTTTTTCAGGGCTGGCAGGAAAGGTACGAGGCGAAATGGACACCCATCGGGGCATAATGGACACCCCTGCATATTTTATGCTTATTCTTTGGTTACATCGACCAGTTAAGTAATTTGCCTACGGAGATCAATACCACAGATATAATACTCCTTCCACAGACAAACATACGTAACACTGATATTTTGCATCGTACACCGATTTAACGGTCTATTTGAAAATTTGATAGTTGGCCAACTGACCACCCGTGGCGCTCGCATCGTTTTTGCTCGAGTTTGACGTTTGCCCACTACCGTCACCTAGTTGATGGTAGCCAAACTCAGTCCTTTTAGCATTGGGCAAACATGTTTCCGTGACTATGATTTGATTCGAAAAATGTTCGAAATGTTACGTCTGTTTGTCTGTGCTCCTCCTTAGACGAGTTTACATAACATCAAAGTTAATTAAATAAACTTTAGGCTAAAATAATTGTAAGGATGTTTCCCAAACTCTCTAAAACGCCTAACAGTATGCAATGCGCGTATATCCATTCGTAATTGCCAGTGTTCATTTCGCCCAGAATCGACTACAACATTAAAATTGCTATTTTGGGTAAATTCTGATCAAAAATAAAATACTTCATTCATTGCCAAATCTTCGTATACATGTAGATAAGGTAACAATTCACTTGTTTTTATGGTGGACACACTTAAACACTCGTAATACCTTATTTGACACTGCTTCGAAATTATAAGAATTTCACCATATGAAAAACATATTTCAATTTCAATGATATTTCGGTTATTTTGGAGCAAAATAATCGGTAGTTTTCAAAAATAGAACCATGACTTGTTCCTTTACGCTTATGCATTAAAAGTTTTACATAAAACTCAACGGTTTCGGCAAAAACAGGGGTGTCCATTTCGCCCCGGGTGTCCATTATGCCCCTAATCCCCCTACCCTATCAATTTTATATTCATATAAATAGGCCATCAGGATTCGAAAGCTGTACAATCGAAGTTGAGAAAACAGTGTTCATCGTATTCCTATCCTACATCAGCTAAATAAAACTTGCCGCAGATTTGCTGAGTGGATAAATTAAGAAAACTATAATTGCAGAAATCGATTTTCTTCGGTACGACCAAACCACTATGAATGGCAAATACAGCCTCGCTTATCTATATAATTAAGCAAAATTATCATCGTTTTCTAGTCGGAGAAAAGAGGAATGGTGCTGCGTCGGTGTGAAATTTGACGCTCACCCCGACGATGATGGATTGAGGAAGCGTCTTCAGTCGCCGCGCCGCCCCCAGACGCGCACCTGTTTTGCGCAAAGCGTGAATTGGTTTATCGTTTTGCGGCTCATACTTACCAACATCGTTCAGCCCAAATACCTGTCCGGTCAGCAGCGGGGATCAAACGTCCGGCTTCCTCCGCCGCCGTCATCATCCCATCATCCACGCGGGCTTGGCATCCGAATATGCAAAAGCAAAAAACCTCGATTTAGATCACCCGCACCCATCAGAGCTGACATTGATTTTGCTTCGAATCCAATTTTACGGGTACTCTCATTTGGAAAATAAGCATTAAGAAAGGTTTGCGGAGGTATTTTGATTGCATTTCTTAGCCGTAGTTCGTTTTTTAGAGTACGGCAGGTGCGCAGCGCATACGATAAATCAATGGTCTTTTCTGGCAAAGTGATCGAAGTTCATACATTTTCGAATAGTTTTGGCGTTTCAGTCTTTTCGGGGTCAAAAACAACTAAATGTTTTCTTCTTCCAACGTTTCGATCCTTATTGGATCTTCCTCAGGGAATCTGTAATTTATTATAGTCGTTTTCATAGGTTTTAACACTTTGGACTACACTTAACACATACCGAATGAAATTGTTGCTTTTTCGTCCAGTGGTAGTTTTTTAAAACTTTTAACCGTCATTTGTTGTTTTTTGCTATAAAAGGTTATTGTCAATTAAGGAATACCTTAATGTCACTGTCTACTTACAATTTGTCCGTTTTTTCTGTTCCGAAAAACCTTCAAATTCAAAAAGATATTTTCGTTGGTCGGAAACCGGACCGCTATCCACTACCTTTACGTACAATTTTCAAAATGACAGTTTTAGTTTGTTCTATTCGTGCGTTGTGTGTTCGGTTTCAGTCGTGTCAGTGTCGTCAGTTTGTGTCATGTTTACATTCGGTCTGTTTTGGTTGTTTGATTTTGTTCTTTTTACGTTCATGATAGAGTGGAGTAGACCAGCGTAGACTACGTTCAGATTGTCTGTGTCAGTACGTTTGTTTACCGTGTGTGGCGTGTTGTATATGTGACAGCTTTCCAAGATGGGAAGATTTGATGGTTTTTGTGTCCTATCTAATATCTTCACATCGTCAAGTCTGAAAACATGGTCATTTTCTGCTGCGTGGTCTACTAGCGCTGTCTTTTCCCTAATACTAATAATCGCTGCGTCTGCATTGGTGTGTCCTGCTTCTCTCAGTGTCGTCAGTCTGCGTACGTTTGAGCGATGTCCCGATATGCGCGTTTTCAGCTTCGTCGTTGTCATCCCAATGTAGCAGCCATCACAGTTGTCGCAGTTGATTTTGTATATTATATTACTCTGTTCGTCATTGGGTGTCTTGTCCTTAATCTGTGGTAGTATCGCGCCAACCGTGTTTGTTGTTTTGGTGGCAATTCGTGTTGGATATTCCCTTCTCAGTGTTTTGATTATCTGTTGTGAGAGTCCATCGATATTGGTGAGCGAACGAAAAACAGTTTCTCCCTCATCTGGTCTGTTTTCGTTCGCTTCCATAGCTGTATCCACTTGTTGTCTGTGTAGTTTCACCCTATTGATTACTCGGCTGATCAACGTATTCGGATAATCGTTAACCAGGAGTTGCCGACGAATTACGCTTTCAACTTCTTCTTCTCGATGGTTCGTCGTAAACGTGTACACCCGTTTGGCGAAATTGAAAGCTACATTCATTTTTTGGTTAAACGAGTGCAGCGATCGATAGTTTAGAAACCGCCCCGACGATATAGGCTTCATATACCATTCGGTTGTTATGGTTTGGTTCTGGTTTCTTGTCATAACCATATCAAGAAACGGTAACCGATTGTTCTGCTCTCGTTCGACTGTAAACTGGAGATTTTCGTCTTGGCTGTTGAAAATTTCCTGAACCATTTCTATTTTATCCCCAGGGAGAGCTAGGAATAAATCATCCACATACTTTTTTAGGTATGGGATTGGAAATGGTACAGCTTCTACTGCCTGATCTAGAATATCTTCCATGACCAGGTCGGCTATCATCGGAGAGAGGGGGTTCCCCATAGCCGTGCCAAATTTTTGCTTATAGAAAGAGCCATTGAACGAAAAATAGCTACATTCTATGCAAAAGGCTGTAACCTCCAGAAATAGGTCGAGACAAATGTCGGTGTGTGTACCAATTTCATCCCAGTGTTTTATGATGCTCTTTCGCACTAGTGTTTGCGGAATACATGTGAACAAAGAGACGACATCAAACGATACCATGACGTGTCCCTCCGGTAGGGTAACCGTGTTCACCAACTCGCAAAACTTAAACGAGTCCGAGATGTTGTACTTACTGTGCAACGAGCGTTGTATGATCGCTCCTACGAATTTTGATAGTTCGTACGATGGAGACGTCATACACGGCACCACCGGCCGTAACGGCAGCCCGGGTTTGTGTGTTTTTGGCTGTCCGTATATTCTCGGGCACACTGCTTTGTAGGTACGCAATCGTCTCGCTGTTGCTGCATCCAGTAGACCCAAATTTTCGAGGCGCCGTACAATGCCGTTGTTCTTCGTTTGGAACGCACTGGTCGGATCTCTCTGTGTCTTCTCGTATGTGTTGGTGTCTGCTAACAGCTGATCCATCCGTGCTACGTAGTCTTGCTTGTGCATTATCACAGTTTTGTTTCCCTTATCCGCCTTCAGCACGTACAAATTCGGGTGTTGTTTTAGGAAACTTCTTGTCTCACGTTCTGCTTCTTTCAGAAATCTTTCATTCGGATGCATGGGGCCGGCATGCTGCTGTCGGTGAATGAAATTCTGGATGTTGTTCGCGACCCTGCATCTTGTTCGCTCCTGTACGTCGGCGTCTTGATGGGTTTGGATTACGGATTCAACATCAGCAAGCAGGTGGTAGAAAGGCATCTCGGCAACATTGGTGGATGGGAGCGCAAACTTTGGTCCCAGGCTGAGCAGCAATTCAACTTTTTCTGGTAGTGTAATTTCAGTGGCATTGTGGATTGCTTTTTCGTTTAGGGACGGCGATCGACTTGAACAGTGATCAATCATAGTTGCAAGTAGCCGTTCGAATTTATTGCTTGTTTTCTGTCGGTTTGATGTGGTTTGTCGTTCGAAGAAAATCTCTTGGGATGCGAAAAAGGTGGTGTATCGGCTCTCGGGTAATTCTCCGGAAAGCTTCGCGCGTAGTTGTTGTTCCATCGCCCGCAGTTGTTTGATCCTGAAGTATGTGTGTCGGATCTCCAGACTTAGGACTTTTCGCTTGAATGTTGTGATGCAGCTTTCCAGGTTTCTCAGATAGGGGCTGCGCTCCTCGAGTAGTTGGAAAACGCACTTGAATGAATTCTGGATGTGCGAGGGGAACAAACCTTCCTTTCGGCATCGTATGAGAAAATCTTTTCGTACCACCATGTTGCTCATTCTTCGGTTGTTGTCCGCATACTCTTTTAGTGTGGCTCTTACTTCGGGTCCGAATTCGTCGTTTATGCTCTGATAAAACCCCGCCATGGTGGATATTTACTATATTGACGACGACTGTTTTGAAGACTTTCGAATAGTTTTGGCGTTTCAGTCTTTTCGGGGTCAAAAACAACTAAATGTTTTCTTCTTCCAACGTTTCGATCCTTATTGGATCTTCCTCAGGGAATCTGTAATTTATTATAGTCGTTTTCATAGGTTTTAACACTTTGGACTACACTTAACACATACCGAATGAAATTGTTGCTTTTTCGTCCAGTGGTAGTTTTTTAAAACTTTTAACCGTCATTTGTTGTTTTTTGCTATAAAAGGTTATTGTCAATTAAGGAATACCTTAATGTCACTGTCTACTTACAATTTGTCCGTTTTTTCTGTTCCGAAAAACCTTCAAATTCAAAAAGATATTTTCGTTGGTCGGAAACCGGACCGCTATCCACTACCTTTACGTACAATTTTCAAAATGACAGTTTTAGTTTGTTCTATTCGTGCGTTGTGTGTTCGGTTTCAGTCGTGTCAGTGTCGTCAGTTTGTGTCACGACTGAAACCGAACACACAACGCACGAATAGAACAAACTAAAACTGTCATTTTGAAAATTGTACGTAAAGGTAGTGGATAGCGGTCCGGTTTCCGACCAACGAAAATATCTTTTTGAATTTGAAGGTTTTTCGGAACAGAAAAAACGGACAAATTGTAAGTAGACAGTGACATTAAGGTATTCCTTAATTGACAATAACCTTTTATAGCAAAAAACAACAAATGACGGTTAAAAGTTTTAAAAAACTACCACTGGACGAAAAAGCAACAATTTCATTCGGTATGTGTTAAGTGTAGTCCAAAGTGTTAAAACCTATGAAAACGACTATAATAAATTACAGATTCCCTGAGGAAGATCCAATAAGGATCGAAACGTTGGAAGAAGAAAACATTTAGTTGTTTTTGACCCCGAAAAGACTGAAACGCCAAAACTATTCGAAAGTCTTCAAAACAGTCGTCGTCAATATAGTAAATATCCACCATGGCGGGGTTTTATCAGAGCATAAACGACGAATTCGGACCCGAAGTAAGAGCCACACTAAAAGAGTATGCGGACAACAACCGAAGAATGAGCAACATGGTGGTACGAAAAGATTTTCTCATACGATGCCGAAAGGAAGGTTTGTTCCCCTCGCACATCCAGAATTCATTCAAGTGCGTTTTCCAACTACTCGAGGAGCGCAGCCCCTATCTGAGAAACCTGGAAAGCTGCATCACAACATTCAAGCGAAAAGTCCTAAGTCTGGAGATCCGACACACATACTTCAGGATCAAACAACTGCGGGCGATGGAACAACAACTACGCGCGAAGCTTTCCGGAGAATTACCCGAGAGCCGATACACCACCTTTTTCGCATCCCAAGAGATTTTCTTCGAACGACAAACCACATCAAACCGACAGAAAACAAGCAATAAATTCGAACGGCTACTTGCAACTATGATTGATCACTGTTCAAGTCGATCGCCGTCCCTAAACGAAAAAGCAATCCACAATGCCACTGAAATTACACTACCAGAAAAAGTTGAATTGCTGCTCAGCCTGGGACCAAAGTTTGCGCTCCCATCCACCAATGTTGCCGAGATGCCTTTCTACCACCTGCTTGCTGATGTTGAATCCGTAATCCAAACCCATCAAGACGCCGACGTACAGGAGCGAACAAGATGCAGGGTCGCGAACAACATCCAGAATTTCATTCACCGACAGCAGCATGCCGGCCCCATGCATCCGAATGAAAGATTTCTGAAAGAAGCAGAACGTGAGACAAGAAGTTTCCTAAAACAACACCCGAATTTGTACGTGCTGAAGGCGGATAAGGGAAACAAAACTGTGATAATGCACAAGCAAGACTACGTAGCACGGATGGATCAGCTGTTAGCAGACACCAACACATACGAGAAGACACAGAGAGATCCGACCAGTGCGTTCCAAACGAAGAACAACGGCATTGCACGGCGCCTCGAAAATTTGGGTCTACTGGATGCAGCAACAGCGAGACGATTGCGTACCTACAAAGCAGTGTGCCCGAGAATATACGGACAGCCAAAAACACACAAACCCGGGCTGCCGTTACGGCCGGTGGTGCCGTGTATGACGTCTCCATCGTACGAACTATCAAAATTCGTAGGAGCGATCATACAACGCTCGTTGCACAGTAAGTACAACATCTCGGACTCGTTTAAGTTTTGCGAGTTGGTGAACACGGTTACCCTACCGGAGGGACACGTCATGGTATCGTTTGATGTCGTCTCTTTGTTCACATGTATTCCGCAAACACTAGTGCGAAAGAGCATCATAAAACACTGGGATGAAATTGGTACACACACCGACATTTGTCTCGACCTATTTCTGGAGGTTACAGCCTTTTGCATAGAATGTAGCTATTTTTCGTTCAATGGCTCTTTCTATAAGCAAAAATTTGGCACGGCTATGGGGAACCCCCTCTCTCCGATGATAGCCGACCTGGTCATGAAGATATTCTAGATCAGGCAGTAGAAGCTGTACCATTTCCAATCCCATACCTAAAAAAGTATGTGGATGATTTATTCCTAGCTCTCCCTGGGGATAAAATAGAAATGGTTCAGGAAATTTTCAACAGCCAAGACGAAAATCTCCAGTTTACAGTCGAACGAGAGCAGAACAATCGGTTACCGTTTCTTGATATGGTTATGACAAGAAACCAGAACCAAACCATAACAACCGAATGGTATATGAAGCCTATATCGTCGGGGCGGTTTCTAAACTATCGATCGCTGCACTCGTTTAACCAAAAAATGAATGTAGCTTTCAATTTCGCCAAACGGGTGTACACGTTTACGACGAACCATCGAGAAGAAGAAGTTGAAAGCGTAATTCGTCGGCAACTCCTGGTTAACGATTATCCGAATACGTTGATCAGCCGAGTAATCAATAGGGTGAAACTACACAGACAACAAGTGGATACAGCTATGGAAGCGAACGAAAACAGACCAGATGAGGGAGAAACTGTTTTTCGTTCGCTCACCAATATCGATGGACTCTCACAACAGATAATCAAAACACTGAGAAGGGAATATCCAACACGAATTGCCACCAAAACAACAAACACGGTTGGCGCGATACTACCACAGATTAAGGACAAGACACCCAATGACGAACAGAGTAATATAATATACAAAATCAACTGCGACAACTGTGATGGCTGCTACATTGGGATGACAACGACGAAGCTGAAAACGCGCATATCGGGACATCGCTCAAACGTACGCAGACTGACGACACTGAGAGAAGCAGGACACACCAATGCAGACGCAGCGATTATTAGTATTAGGGAAAAGACAGCGCTAGTAGACCACGCAGCAGAAAATGACCATGTTTTCAGACTTGACGATGTGAAGATATTAGATAGGACACAAAAACCATCAAATCTTCCCATCTTGGAAAGCTGTCACATATACAACACGCCACACACGGTAAACAAACGTACTGACACAGACAATCTGAACGTAGTCTACGCTGGTCTACTCCACTCTATCATGAACGTAAAAAGAACAAAATCAAACAACCAAAACAGACCGAATGTAAACATGACACAAACTGACGACACTGACACGACTGAAACCGAACACACAACGCACGAATAGAACAAACTAAAACTGTCATTTTGAAAATTGTACGTAAAGGTAGTGGATAGCGGTCCGGTTTCCGACCAACGAAAATATCTTTTTGAATTTGAAGGTTTTTCGGAACAGAAAAAACGGACAAATTGTAAGTAGACAGTGACATTAAGGTATTCCTTAATTGACAATAACCTTTTATAGCAAAAAAAAACAACAAATGACGGTTAAAAGTTTTAAAAAACTACCACTGGACGAAAAAGCAACAATTTCATTCGGTATGTGTTAAGTGTAGTCCAAAGTGTTAAAACCTATGAAAACGACTATAATAAATTACAGATTCCCTGAGGAAGATCCAATAAGGATCGAAACGTTGGAAGAAGAAAACATTTAGTTGTTTTTGACCCCGAAAAGACTGAAACGCCAAAACTATTCGAAAGTCTTCAAAACAGTCGTCGTCAATATAGAAGTTCATACAGTCAAAACTACGATGTCTCTCGACAACCTGAGGAATTTCGGCGAATTGGTTTCGCCATTTCCAAGAACATGGACAACCGTACAATTTTCGTTTAGCACAGCCTACAGACTAATAGCCCAGTTAGCGGTCGGTGCCAACCGGATCTGTCGCAAACACCAAGTTTGCAGGGTTGTTGTCCGGCATTCTTGCAACAGTATCTGCCCATCGCATCCTTCCGGATTTGGCCACCTTCTTGATGCTGGGTTCGCCGTAAAGTGCAGCGAGCTCGTGGTTCATCCTTCTTCGTCACTCACCGTTCTCCTGCACACCGCCGAAGATCGTCCTTAGAACGCGTCTAGCGTTAGCGTTAGCGTAGTTAGGTACGGTATACTTTGGATACTAACAACATTCATGTAACTTTTGCTAATCTTGCTCGGATTGCTTTTCGGAATAAGGCCGGGGAGTTAACTTCGCTCCAATCTTATGCAAGAATACCAAAAGCACAAATGTCATTATTCCCGGCCACGCCCATCTTTACCGTAACTTGGGATAGGGGAAGGAAATGTTGATTTGGCACTTATTTAAGAGGCCTCCGACTCAGTGACAATCCCATAAGTACTACGTACGGAGTGGGTGGTTGGGAGATGTATTATGTAGGTCAAGGATTCGCCTGAAAAGCTGACAATGGACCCCCGGCATTGGTTGTTTACTTGGTTAAAATTTAATCTTTTGAAAGCCGGCATTCAAAAGAGATTTTTTCTATTTATTGCTTTTTTTGCACCGTATTCGACCCCCTGCAGAATTTTTTGTCACACCACAATATGTTCCCACCAGTTTCAGCATACATTGGTTCGTTTCACTGCTAGAAATTTTAAGCGTCGGTTACACTTTTTGGGTGGTGCATGGAATAATCGGTTTGTTTACCTGATACTTTCCTTTGTGTTTGACGTGTGAACAAATATTTTAGACGATTGAACATTTGCACGGTAATCTATGAAGCAAAGCAAGATGCAACATTGTTTAAATAATTATGTTTCTGCTCAGTAAGAGGCCCAAGCAAAATCGATCGGAACATGGCAATATATGTTTGAAACGCGTAAAAAAAAGTTGGCGATGCGAGAAAAAAAACCTCAATTTACATAAAAAAAACGCGACAACGAAAAGAAAAAAAAACATTTCAATTTATTAAAAAAAATCACGTGAAACGAGTTGAACAAAAATAAAATCAAAAGATTTTTTTCTATTTATTGTATAAATAAGTAAGTTTCGGCTCAGTGCGAGGCACAGGCAGAACCGATCCCTCCAGGGTCATCGGAACTTTGCAATAAATGTTTAAAACGCAAGGAAAAAATAAAATTGGCGACTCGAAAAATAACGAAATAAAAGAAAAGAAAAAAAGTAAACAAAAAATCGCGTTAAACAATACAATGCAAAACATCTCTATTTATCTAAAGAAAACAAAGTAGATCGCGTAAAACGAGTAAAACAAATTGGCAATCCGAAAAAAAAAATCAATTTTTCTAAAAAAAAAAATAAACACATCCACACCCGCGACATTACGACACTCGGATCGAAGAAAAACGACGCGAACAATGTGGTCTACCCGCCACCGAATGATATGGCAATCTTGACCCTTCAAAAAAATAAGGATGTTTCGTCGTCCTGACTGCAGGGTTGCCTGCTTGTACATCTGAAATAGACAATAGTATTAAATGGTGATAGGCTCATAACAGTTACATAATTTTCGGAAATAAATCTTTCTATACATAGACAAAAATTACCTGAATCCTCCTGAAACAAATGGTTTATTGACAATGAAAAAATAATACAAGAAAAGTAGACAAAATTGTGATTTTGGAATTTTCCGGCATTTAAATTAACAAAGCTAAAAAATTACAAGATCAAAATTTGTTATGGTAGATCTTACGCCGTAACGCACCATTATAAATAAGATCGTCCTTAGCACTCCGAGTGCTTGCAGGTCTTCCTCGAGCATGGTCCATGTCTCGTGTCCGTAGAGGACCACCGGTCTTATTAGCGTTTTGTACATGGTGCATTTGGTGCGTGGGTGAATCTTTTTTAGACCGCAGCTTCTCCTGGACAGGGATGCCATGTATACAGATTTATCTGTATTATACAGATTTTTGAGCATCCGTACAGATGTCATTTTATTAGAAATACAGATTTTTGGGCTGGAAGGGCTGTTTTATTTATTTTTATTTTTTTCTATTATTTATTTAAAAGGCTCATTCGTGCAGAGCACATTACGGAGCTAATTTCAGTTATTGTATTACATTTCGTTTTACAATTGTTCTTACAAATAAACGTCACTTTGAGCTTTTGCGGGCGGCCTTCTTTGGACGCAGCATCTCCGTGAATCCAGACGCTGCAAACTGGGCCCGTCGTTCACTCGCTTGATGTTTAGAAACCGCTTCTTTTATCGAGGTCATCATTTTCACAAGACCTTGCTCCTGCATCATGTATCTTTGCTCCGCTTCTTCTGTCCTCTGTTGTTCCGCTACTGTTTCTTGTGTGTCCTCTTCTTCAATCAATTCCTCCTCAATGATATCGTTCTCTACAGAACCCGTTTCATCCAACAACGATACTACTCCGGATTCAACCACTCCCGCATACGATAGTTCCTCGTTTCTCTTCTCTTTCTTTTTCCAAACTTTCCGTTGCGGGCAAGAGTCTTTTCGATGCCCTTCCATGTTGCACGCGAAACACCGATTCTTAAGCCCATCGTAAAATATCCTCGCCCTCCAGTTGTCTAATTCCAGGGATGCTGGGATATCCTTTCCGATGTCTATGTACACCCCGCGTACTCCAGTTTGTACATGGTCGAGTCCAAGACCGACTGGGAATTTCTCTCTCACTACGTTTTCCACTTTTCCAAATTCACCAAGTGCCAGAGATATGGTGTTGTCCGGTAATTCCGGGGGCAAATCAAACACTCGCACATACGAAATTATTCTTCCCGCAATAGACATTCACACTTCCACGATAGCGCCACTGAAGTAGGCGAACTTAAGCCGTTCCTCATTCCGTTGCTATACATCTTCGAAGGCGTCCGATGATTTCAATTTGATGCTACGTCTGTTGTTGACGGAGGCACAAGATAAACTCTGTTTTATTTATGTATGGGATACAGATTTTTCACCCAAATTTTGCATGGGATACAGATTTTTGAATAGAACGATACAGATTTTTCAAAAAATAATCTGGCATCCCTGTGCTGGATATTCAACCCCAGAAAGTTGCGCACGTCCTGCAGGTCCTTTAGTTCAAAATCCGCAGAAAACTTCCTCTTCAAACTCTGGATCGCCTTCAGCGAGTTGCTCGCAATAAAAACATCGTCCACTTAAATAAGAACGTAGATGACGACTCCGTTGCCTATCCAGAAGTAGAGACAGTAGTCGTGTTCACTTCTCTTGAACCCGAGCTTCTCGATGAACTCGTGGAATCACTGGTTCCAGTTCCGCGAGGACTGCTTCAAGCCATAGATGGCTCTATTCAGACGGCAGACTCGATTACTCCCCGCCTCAAAGCCAGGTGGCGGGCGCATATAGATTTCCTCTTCTAACATGCCGTTCAAGAAGGCGCTCTTAACGTCCATTTGGTGGACGTGTCACCCTTCGTGATTCGCAAGCGCCAGAAGGATCCGTACCGTAGACATCTTCGCAACTGGTGAGTAGGTCTCGACAAAGTCGAAACCCTGACGCTGCGTGAAGCCGCGCGCCATCAACCTGGCTTTGTACTTATCGATCGTCCCGTCACTGCACCACTTGATCTTAAAAATCCACTTGCTGTCCACAATCTTCCTCCCGTTCGGGGTTTCCACCATGGTCCACGTATCATTTCGTTGGAGTGCTTCGAGCTCTTCTTCTATTGCCTGCTTCCACATTGGCCAGTCCGGACGCTTTCTCCACAGACAAACAGACGTAACACTCTGATAATTCCCATCGTATTTCGATTTAACGATCTTTTTCAAAATTTGATAGTTGGCCAACTACCCACCTGTGGCGCTCACATCGTTTTTATTCGAGTTTGACGTTTGCTCACTACCGCCACCTAGTTCATGGTCGGCCAAACTTAGTCATTTTAGCATTGGGCGAATATGTTTCCGTGACTATGATTTGAATCGAAAAATGTTCGAAGTGTTACGTCTGTTTGTCTGTGCTTTCTCAATTCACCGATGTCCGAGGGAATCCCGTCCACGAAGTTTTCCGCACACAGAGCAAACGCCGACACGTTCATGTCAAAATCGCTGTGCCACTTCGGGGGCGCTACAGTTCTACCGCTCCGTCGAACACCAGGTCCCGTTTCGGGCTGTTCAGCCAATTCTTCTTCCGAAAAGAAATCTTCTTCCGAGTCTTCTTCGTCCTGCCGTGCTGGCTCGACCAGCCTCGCTTTCGGCTCTGATTTCGATTCCCGCACTACGACCGTATCATCTTCGTCCGTCTGATTTACAATCGGCGACCGAAACACAAGTTCATCTTCGTCAAATACAATGTCCCGCGCGACGATCACTTTTTTACCGTTCCACACGCGGTCCCCATTTGGAGCATAACCGACGAACTTCACTTTCTGTGCTTTTGAGTCTAGTTTCTTTCGCAACTGCTTGGGTACATGGATGTAACAGTCACTACCGAATACGCGCAAGTTCAACACATTTGGCTTTTTGCCATAGTGGTTTCGCAGCGCGGTGTCACGAACACTAATGCAAATCTACTGGTTGAAAATATGCCCATTTGATTTTGCCGGGAACAGCTGATTTTTGTTTACTATTTTCAACCAGTAACTCAGGTAGTGTTCGTGTAATGCAACGTGTACGTACACGCAACACCACTAAAAGCAGAAACCACTATACCAAGCCTCATACGAAGTGAGATCGCCATCGACCGCGACGCTCGGACTACGATTCAACACGTACACACTCGTATACACGGCCTCGACCCACAGTTCTTTCGGAACACCGCTAGCCTCAAGCATCGATCGCGATTTTTCCACTACCTGATACTATTATTATTTATTTATTACTATTACTACAAGCGTAATCAATGGATGGTTGTTACACGGTAAAAAATCTGCACTCTGGTATGAACAGATTGGCACTTGAATACGCACTACTGTCCGAACAGTTTGTTATCATCTAAATATCAGTTGAAAAAGAACATCCAATGCCTCTTCAGTTTTACTGGAAGTGCACTTCAATTCACTGTTGACAATGTTTTGATTTCAAAATAAAAAATAAAAAAGTGTACCACCGCAACACCAAGATTCGATACCAGGGCCTTGAGAGTCACAGTCTTCTGCATTACCACTGCACTACTACACATCTGATAATGAGGTGCGAATCGAAGCGAAACACTTTCTACCACCTGTCATTTTTATTTACTTTTATGCCCAAAACAGTCATTACCAAATCAACAGTTTTTCACTTTGGATTGTATTGCTTCGTACATAAGTGCAAATCTAAGTGATTTTCAGTTAATTTCTTCAGTGGGTTTGTTTTGGTTCTCAAATCAAAACTGACAGCATTGCGATTTAAAAGGAAAAGAATTCCTAATCATGTTGATTGGGATGTTGAATAGTTAAAGGATTTTTCCCTTACATCCAGCGTGCAGATTTTTTACCGTGTACATTTCTAATACCGTGAATACACAGTTATGGATCACACACGGTTACGGATCAATTCGATGTTTACGGTCGCATGTTGCAGCTTAGCATGGCATGGCGTGGCATAGTATAGTGTTTATGCTATGAAGACTATGCTGTGTTATGTTATGCTGTGCAGTGAGGCGACATTTGACCGTAATACTTATGACACACATGTGATACAAGAATCACTGTACAATTGCGCTTGAAATGAGTGCCATACTGAAAACTCTCTTAGTTCAAGTCAGTCTGTTAAAATTTGCTTGACACTTCGTACCGTTGTACAGGAATCACACTCGTATCACATGTCTGTCCGGAGTATAAGCAACGAATTGATCCGTAACCGTGTGTGATCCATAAATGTGTATTAGGCCTGTCCACCTTTTCAAAAATATTCTCTGATTCTCAAGTCCACCCCCATATTTTGATTGGCATCCTAAAAGAAGTAACTGGTCAAAATTTCAGCCAAATCCATTGAAATTAAGAGGTGCATCATATCAATTTTGTGTTTTTCGACTATTTTTGAACTTCAAAAAATCATAACTACACTAAAACTTGTTAAAACTTAATTCTTTCGGCAGAAATTGAAAGCTATACTTGTTTGCTACAACTTCTCCGAACAACGTGTGCCAATAAAATTGAAAGAAACATGTGTAATTATCACATTTGTAATCAGAAAAACCTTTAAAAGTGGATTTTTGGATAGATTTCGTTCTGGCACATCCTAATATACGTAATAAGTTTGATATTTTAAAACGGCATCATATTCTCTCATGTTTTTTGATTCTTTGCTTCTTTGACACCAATGCTGTAGGAGTTGAGCAAAAAATATTAAAATTCGGGAAAGCAAAATGTGGCCTAAAAACTAGCTTTTTGGAGGCAAAAACCTTAATTTCTGATTACAAATGTGATAATTACACATGTTTCCTACAATTTTATTGGCATACGTTGTTCGGAGAACTTGTATCAAACAAGTATAGCTTTCAATTTCTGTCGAAAGAATTAAGTTTTGACAAGTTTTAGTGTAGTTATGATTTATTTAAGTTCAAAAATAGTCGAAAAACACAAAATTGATATGATGTACCTCTTAATTTGGACTACTGTGTATCCACGGTACGTTGTAACATTATACAGGTCCATGAACCGTTTGTCTGTAAGGAACTAATTCCCATAGATGATCAAGGTCCTCCAAGAACTTCCACGAGTAAAGACCTGAAGATCTACAAGTGGTCAATGGTTTGTTGCCACATTACTGATATGGTGTAGCGTCCTACAGGTCCAGGGAGAATAGTTCTGTAGAGAAATAATTTCCAAAGATGATCTAGGACCTCCAAGAACTTCAACGAATGAAGGCCTTAAATTTTATATGCGTAATAATCAATGGATTGTTGTTACATTTCTAATACGTTGCATACAGGTCCATGAACCATTTTTCTGTAAGGAACTTATTTTAAAAGATGTTCTAGGTCGGTGATTCCCAAAGTGGGCGAAATCACCCCCCAGGGGGCGAAAATCAGGCCAAACGGGGCGAAAATTTTAAAAAACCAAAACTGGGGGGCGAAAATATTGAAATGGGGGGCGATTTTTAAATTAATTGAGAAATAACAGAAGTAGTAAAATACAAGTCCAGTATGTCAATTGAATCATTAAAATTCCCTGGCAATTCAAGGTTTTTTTTTGATTCCAAGATTATTAAAAAATGTTTGCTTCGAGATCGATTGAATATTTGAAGAATTTGTGATGTTTATGTGGACTTTTTGGCAAAATTTCAAGAAAAAAAAGCAAATAAGAATGCCAGGGACAGAGTTTTTTTTTGACTTGATAAGAAAGTTTTGTTTTTAAGCGTTTTCATGGAAATTTCTATCAAAACCATGAATTTTAAGATGAATCTTAGAACACTTTTCGGGTGAAAGTTGTTATACATTGTTTGAAAATATTTCAGAGAAGCTTCCCGGAGGGATTCAAGACATTGCTTATTACTAGCAGCTTATTTGCAAATTTTCCACAAATTCAGCGTTGAATTCTCTCAAAACCGAGTAATGACTGATAGATGTCTACTTATTTGACAATAAAAAGTTCTCCAATTCAGAGGAAGTTTGTCAATTTGGATCACTGGCCTTTTCTTTATTTTCGATTAATAAGCAAAGCTGACTACATTTGAAAATACAACAATATATTCCTGATTTGTACTTTTTGCATATTTTTGTAATTGTTTCTTTTTTTTCAATTTGCCACCAGTCTTATTTGAGTACTTAAAACCAAACATCTCGCGTGTTGCAGAACAACCTTTTAGAACACAAGTAAAACATCTGATAACGTTCTGTTTTGCCCGATTTTGTTCAAGAATATGTACAGCACATACATGATTTCAAAACGTATTGTTTTTACATGCAATAATGCAGTATTTTTTCAAATGCAAGAAATCGATGCATTTGCAAAGCCACTCAATGAAAATGAGAGCAATACTAATTTAGATATATTAAATATCGGGCAAGGGCGTAGCCAGCTTTTCGGTCAGGGAGGGGCAAGCACCCTTAGTAAAAATGTACCTACTAGCTTTTATAACTAAACACAACACGATGAAATTGAATATAATAATATTATATTCTAAAAGCTTTATTTAAGGACAAACGTCTTGAAATCTCGCTTCAACAGTGCGTCAGAACTTCAGACGCACAAATCTCAAGAAGCGAGCTTCAAACAACAGTGAATTTCATTATTCTGTTCTTGCTCACTTGTAATAAGCTTAAAATAAGAAGATCAGGTGCGCTGGTGTTGTCAATGAAGAGATTTGTGCCCTCGAAATCGTGAGTAGGTCCCAAAGTCGGCCATTTTGGGATTCTAATAAGTCTGTCCTTAACCCTTAACCCTGTTGTATTTTGTACAATACGTTAACAAAAACTCGCCTGATCTACATAAATCAACGTGGTGCTGGTAGCGATGGCCAATTTCTGGAAGATTAAGAATTTTTATTTACTCGTGCAATATTTTGCTCTGATTTTTTTTGTCAATGTCTACAAACCATTCACCAGAAATTATAGCTGAACTCTTTTGGAAATAACGAACTCTTTTGAGGATAAACCTAGAATTTCCTGGTTCCTGTATGCTTCCATTTATCTTCCAATACTATTTGCTGGAGAAATTCCTCCAGAATTTTTTGAATTTTTGAATTCCAGAAGGAACTCCTGTAAAAATTTCAAAAAATAAACCTGTACGAATTCCTGGATAAATTATGGGAGGGATACCTAGTGAAATTTCTGAAGAGATCTCATGAGGAAATCCTAGATAAATTTCTGGGGGATTCCCTGGAGGAATTCTGCACGGAATCCTTAGTAAAATTTCATAGGAAATGTCTTTAAAAATTCATATATGAAATCTTAGAGGAATTTGTGAAGGAGGAATGCCTGTAGAAACTTCTGAGCAAATTCCCGGCGTAATTCCTGGAAGAATTCCCGGAGAATTTCCTTGAGCATTTTTTTGGGTGAATTCTTGGAATCCCTAGGAGAATTCTGGGAGGAATTCCTGATGAAATCTCCAGAGGAACTCTGGGAGAAATTGGTGGAGAAATTTCTGAAAAAAATCCCTTGATAAATTCCAGGAGGATTTCCTAAAAGAACCTTTGGAGGAATTTCTGGAGGATTCCCTGGTGGAATCTCTGGAAATACCCCTCGGAAAATTCGTGGAGAAATCCCTGAAGTAATTGCTGGAGGAATCTCTGGGGGAATATCTGGAGGAATCTCTGAAAATTTCCTCAAAGTATTCCTGGAGAATTTCCTGAAAGAATCACAAGAGGATTTACAGGAGAAAGTCCTGGACGAATTGCTGGCATAATTCCTGAATGATGCCAGGAATATTCCAAAAGAAATTCCTGGGGTATTTCCTGGAGGTATTCCAGGAGAAATTTCCTGGGGAAATTCCTAGACAACATCCCGGAGGAATAAATGGAGCGTTCTTAGTGGTATTCCTGTGGAAATTTCTGGAGGAATCTATAGAGGAATTCTTGAAAGAATTACTGGATGAATATCTAGAGGAATCTCCAGAAGAATTCTGAGAGATTTCTGTTTCTATTTCTGTTATTTTTCTATTTTTCAAAGAACCTCTTGAGAGATTCCTGGAGGAATTTCTAGTGGAATTGTAAGTGGAGTTCCTGGGGAAATTCTCGAAGGAATTCCTGAAGAAATCCCAGGGGGTTTCCTTGAAGAAATTTGTGAAGAAATCCCTGGAAGAATATCTGGAGGAATCCCTGAAAAGTTCCTGCAGGAATTCCTGGAGAATATTTTTGAAGAATTTCTGAAGAAATCCCCAGAGGATTTCCTGGAAGAATCTTTGGAGAAACTTCTGGAGGATTTCCCGAAGGAATCTTCAAAGAATTTCCTGAAGAGATTTTTCATGGAGAAATCTCTGGAGGAATTCCTTCAGGAGGGAAATCCTCTGGAGGAATACCTGGAAGAATCAGGAAGCAATTCCTGATAAAATCTCGGGAGAAATTCCTGGAGGAATTGCTGACATAATTTCTGAAAGATGTCCAGGAGCAATTCCTGGGGTAGTTCCTGATAAAATTACTGGGGTTATTTCCTGGAGAAATTCCTGGATAAAATCCTGGAGGAATTACTAGAGGTATTTCTTTGGGAATTTCTGGAGGAATCTCTAAGAGAAATTCTCGGAAGAATTACTGGATGAATTTCTAGAGAAATTCTGGGTGAATTCTATTCTATTATTTTTCTGTTTCTGAAATCCTGGAGTAATTTCTATCGGAATTTCTGGAGGAATTCTTGGATAAATCCTTGAAAGAATGCCTGAAGGAATCTCTGGGGAATCTTAGAAGCAGTTTGTGAAGAAGTCCCTGGGAGAATCCCCGAAAAATTACTGATGGTATTCCTCCAGGAATTTCCTGGAAGAATTTATGAAGAAATCCCTAGAGGATTTCCAGGCAGAATTCTCTGGAGGATTTCCTGGAGGAATCCCTGAAATATTTTTGAGGGTATTCCTGGAGAATTTTCTGGCAGAATTTCTGAGAAAATCTCCACAAGAATTTCTGGAAAAATTCCTGGAGAAATTGTTGACATAATTTCTGAAGATGTCCAGGAGCAATTCCTGGATCAATTCTGTGTGGTATATATCTGACAATGAGCATCTCTCAGTGTGTTAAGAGTCTTATCCCTCAATATGTCAACAGACAATTGATAACGCACGCACATTGCCCACCCGGGGTAACGCCTACGCCATCGAGTGACAGCTGCTGACGAGATCATAGCAAGCCGCGACTCTTCCTCTTTCTTCGGTCAGCGTTCGACCACGTCGGACGCACAGTGTGTTGGGTCGCTGCGCTGAGCAACTCTCATCGAGAACCATAAGCTAAATTCCCACAATGGCTATCCTGCCAGGTTTTATTGCGTTTTTTTTTTTTTGCAATAAATCTCAAATAAAGATGAGAATCGCTCAGCCAAGGAAGTTAAACCAAACGTGAATATATTTGGAAAGTGCAGTGTTGTGCTGAAGCGGCAGGTATGAGTTTTCTTTTTTCGTTTAATGATGTGCGGAGTGTCGTGTCATTTGCCGAATAGAGGTTTTTTTAAGATAGAAAAATATAGAAGACGCGTTCCGAGGACCGTCTGAATGGCCTGATTTTCTTTGTATGGCAGAAGACGTGTCTCGAAGACCGTCGGATTCGTTATGTTCGATTTTCGGAATCGAAAGACGCGCCTCGAAGGCCATCTAGAAATGGACAAGGTAGACGCGCCTCGAAGGCCGTCGAGGAAAGAAAAAGAAAGACGCGCCTGGAAGGCCGTCGAGAAATGGAAAAGACGCGCCTCGAAGGCCGTCTAGGAAAGGAAAAAAAATGACGCGCCTCGAAGGCCATCGTGAAACGCAAAAAAGACGCGCCTCGAAGGCCGTCTTGAAATGGACAAGAGAGACGCGCCTCGAAGGCCGTCGAGGAAAGAAAAAGAAAGACGCGCCTGGAAGGCCGTCGAGAAATGGAAAAGACGCGCCTCGAAGGCCGTCGTGAAACGCAAAAAAGACGCGCCTCGAAGGCCGTCTAGAATTGGACAAGGTAGACGCGCCTCGAAGGCCGTCGAGGTAAGAAAAAGAAAGACGCGCTTGGAAGGCCGTCGAGAAATGCAAAAAGGGACGCGCCTCGAAGGCCGTCGTGAAACGCAAAAAAGACGCGCCTCGAAGGCCGTCGAGAAAAGAAAAAGAAAGACGCGCCTCGAAGGCCGCCGGAAAAAGGGACGCGCCTGGAAGACCGTCGAGGAATAGAAAAGACGTGCCTCGAAGGCCATCTAGGAAAGGAAAAGAGTGACGCGCCTCGAAGGCCGACGAGAATTGAAAGGAAAAGAGTGATGCCATCGAGAAATGCAAAAAAAAAAGACGCGCCTGGAAGGCCGTCAAGAAATGAAAAAAAAGACGCGCCTCGAAGGCCGCGTCCAGAAATGAAATAAAAAATAATTCGAATAGAATGGAATGAAGGAATGAAACAAAGATAATTGAAAACAAAGACGAGTCTCGAAGGTGCCGCAAAAAAAAAGGAAAAGAGAGACGCGCCGAGAAATCCAAAAAAAAAAAAGTTTCGAAGAAAGGGAAAGAGGGACGTGCCTCGATAGCTGTCGATTTGATTTGTTAGATCAAAATAGAGGGACGCGTTTCGAAAAACGTCGTACTTTAATAAAATAATTATTGGAAATACAACGAAGATTGTTTTATTCAAATAAGATAGTTCTGGTTTTTTTAAATAAAGAGGCAAAAAAAAGGACAAATATTCGGTAGATAAATATATTCATTAAAATGTAGACTATGGATCGTGCTCGATTCTCAAAACCGTTTGAGAGTGCACTCTGACCATGTTCAAGCTAACAGTTTATTTTTATTTTTCGGGAATTAAATTCCTGAAGTACTTGTGTACGAGAGGAAATGAACCAATAAGTCGTTTTTTGAAACCGAGTTTGGACTGAACGGAACAGGAGTGACACTATTTGCCATCGCTCTGTTAGTAAGATGCGAATAATCGAGTCCATACTATATTATGAGCTTGTAACTTAGTCATACGCGCAAACTAAACATAGAGTTGGATGTATTATAAAACTGGTTGATTCGTATTTGCATAGTTGGTAGCTGTGTTGCGAAAAATTGTCAAAGCTCAATCTCGATGAAAATAGGAAAATAATGGTTGCTTCAATCAATTTCGTAGCTTTTAAAAGCTATCGATTTCTAATGTTTTCTGCATTTCTGATGGAAGAAAATGCATTGGTGTATGAAGGAATAAATACGTTAATTGATTGCAAAAGAACGATTACGTATGAAATTGATGTGTATGAAAAAAAGGGGTATTGACGGCGCTTACAATTGTAGACTTAAAATGGTTCGCAAACCCCACAGATTTATTCCCATCTTTGGGTTTCCACGCCGAAGGCAGATCCATTGGCAAAGAAATAACTTTTACAGCGGTCACCAGACCGTTGGCTACTCTGATATTATCCGGCGGCTACCCATTAGTTGTGTGAGTGGATTGATGTCATGCAAATAGTTTATTTGCTATGTGTTATAAGTTATTGTATTATAAGAAATCTTGCTGTGTTGGTGTGGAATTCAGTAATGTGCTGTATCGCGTAAGCCTTCGCTTGAATTAAACGTCATGAAATTCAGCGACGCAATGCAAATTTTCAGTGAAAAGGGCAGTTAGTCCCTCGTGTAGGCCCTACATTTCTGGCGTTCAATTTCAATAGGTCGAATCTACATAGGAATTTCAGCAAACTTAGGACCTTTTCAAATCGAACGCCTGATTTGTTGAATCCCTTGGTAAGAGATTTTTTTTTCTTTTTTGTTGAGGGAAGAAGGGAAATGTGTGGTATATATCTGACAATGAGCATCTCTCAGTGTGTTAAGAGTCTTATCCCTCAATATGTCAACAGACAATTGATAACGCACGCACATTGCCCACCCGGGGTAACGCCTACGCCATCGAGTGACAGCTGCTGACGAGATCATAGCAAGCCGCGACTCTTCCTCTTTCTTCGGTCAGCGTTCGACCACGTCGGACGCACAGTGTGTTGGGTCGCTGCGCTGAGCAACTCTCATCGAGAACCATAAGCTAAATTCCCACAAATTCCTACAGAAATTTAAGGAGGAATTTCTGATGAAATTCTTGTGGTAATTCCTGAAGAATTTCCTGGAATAGTTCTTGGAGATATTCCTGGATAAAATCTTGAAGGAATTGCTGGAGGTTCTCCTTTGGAAATTGCTGGTGGAATCCGTGAGGGAATCTCTGGAGGAATTCCTTCAACAACTTCTGGATGAATTTCTGGGGGAATCTATGGAGAAGCTCTGGTAGAAATTTCTGAAAAAATCCCCTGAGAAATTCACGGAGGGATTTCAAGAGACATCTCTGAAGGAATTCCTGGAAAAATCTCTGGAAAAATCCCTGAAAAAGTTCCTGGACGAGTTTTAGCGGAATTCCTAGAGAAATATCTGTAGCGATTCCTGGAGGGAAAACTGGAAGATTTCTTGGTGGAATTTCTGGAAAAATTAAAAAGGTATTCCTAGAAAAAAACTGGAAGAATTCCTGAAGCAATCCCTAATTTATGATGGTGTTCCTTGATTAATTCCTGGTGTAATTCCTGGAGGAATCCCTGAAAAATTGTTGAAGGTATTCCTGGAGAATATTCTTGAAAAATTTCTGAAGAATCCCTAGTGGATTTCCTGGAAGAATCCTTGGAGAAACTTTTGCAGGATTTCCTGGAGGAATCTTCAAAGAATTTCCTGAAGAGATTCCATGGAGAAATCTCTGGAGGAAACCCTTAAGCAATTTCTGATGGAATTTCATGAGGAATTCCCGGAGAAATACCTAGAGGAATTGTTGACATAATTTCTGCAAGATGTCCAGGAACAATTCCTAGATAAATTCCTGGAGAAATTCCTGGGGGAATTCATGTAGAAATTCCTGGGGTTATTTCTAGATAAAATCCTGGAGAAATTCCTAGAGGTATTCCTTTGAGAGGTATTCTAGGAATTTCTCCAGGATTTTATCCAGGAATTTCTCCAGGAACTTATCTAGGAATTACCCCAAGAATTTCTACATGAATTCCCCCATTTCTCCAGGAATTTATCTAGGAATTGCTCCTGGACATCTTGCAGAAATTATGAAGCTCTAGAAGAATTTTTGGAAGAATTACTGAATGAATTTCTAGAGGAATTCTGGGAAATTTCTATTTTTATTCTATTATTTTTCTATTTCTGAAAAAATCTCTTGAGAAAACTCCGGAGGAATTTCTAGCGGAATTTCTGGAGGAATTCTTGGATAAATCCTCGAAGGAATTCCTGAAGAAATCCTTGGGGGAATTCTAGAAGCAGTTTGTAAAGAAATTCCTGGGGGAATCCCTGACAAAATGCTGATGGTATTCCTCCAGGAATTTCCTGGAAGAATTTATGATGAAATCCCTAGAGGATTTCCAAAAATAATGTTCAGAGGAACTTCTGGGGGATTTCTTGGAGGAATCTTCGGAGGATTTCCTGGAGGAATCCCTGAAAAATTCCTGAGGGTATTCCTGGAGAATTTTCTGGAAGAATGTCTGAAAAAATTTCCAGAAGAATTTCTGGAAAAAACCCTGGAGAAATTGTTGACATAACTTCTGAAGGATGTCCAGAAGCAATTCCTTGATCAATTCCTAGAGAAATTGCTGGAGGAATAGTTTTTGGAGAAATTCCTAAATAAAATCCTGGAGGAATTGCTGAAGGTTATCCTTTGGGAATTGCTGGCGCAATTGCTGAAGGAATTCTAGGAGGAATCTCTGTAATAATTCCTTCAACAATTTGTGGATGAATTTCTGGGGGAATATCTAGAGGAGCTCTGGGAGAAATTTCTGAAAAAAATCGCCTGAGAAATTCCCGAAGGAATTTCTGAAGAAATCCCTGGAAAAATCACTAGAAAAGTTCCTAAAGGAGATTTTTGTGCAAATCCTGGAGGAATGCCTGTAGCAATTCCTGGAGGGAATACTGGAAGATTTCTTGGCAGAATTTCTGGAAAAAATCCAGAAGGTATTCCTAGAAAAAATCCTGAAAGAATTTCTAAAGGAATCTCTGAAGGGTTTCCTGGAGTAATTCCTAGAGGAATTCCTGAAGAAATTTTTGGATGAATCTCTTAGGGAATTCGTATAGGAATACCAGAAATAATTCCACAAGAAATCGCAGATGGAGTTCTTGAACAAATTCGGGAGGAATCCTTAGAAGAGTTTCTGAAGAAACTTCAGAAGGAAACCCGGGAGAAATTTCAAGAGGAATTACTAAGGGAATCCCTAAGCAGTTCCTGGAGGAAGCACTGAATTAATTCCTAGAAAAGATCCTTAAAAAATACAATGAGGAATTGCTGGAGGAACCCTAAAAAGAGTTCGTGGGAGAATCTTTGGAGGATGTTCAAAATAAGTTGTTTCAGAAAGAATCACAGGAGGAAGTCCCGAGTTAAGTCCTGCAGAAATTGTTGGAGGAATCATTGGGGGATATCCTAGAAGAATACCCGTAGAGTTTAACGGAAGAATCTCTAGAAATACTCCTGGAGGAATCTCTATAAGAATTCCTGGAGGAATTTCTGGAGAAATATTTATACGCATTTCAAATCCCAGAGGATCCCAGGCATAATTCTTAGAGGAATCTTTGAAGAAATTCATGGATAATTCGCAGTAAAAATTTCTGAAGAAATTGCAGATGGAATCCTTGGAGAAATCCTGAAGGAATACTAATAAGAGTTCGTGGAAGAACGCCTTGGGGAATCCCTGTATCAGTTCCTGAAGAAACCCCAAGAGAAATCCTGGGGAATTCCTAAATAGTTCCTGGAGGAAGTATTGGATTAGTTTTTGGAATCTTCTGAAGGAATTCTAAAAAGTTTTCCTGGGGGAACCCTTGGAGGATTTTTTGAAATAATTCCTGGAGTTGTTTCTGAAATAAACACAGAAGATATTCCCGGTCGAATATTTGGAGGAATGCTTGAAGGAAAATCTGGAGGAATCCCGGAAGCAATCCCATGATGAATTCCTAAGGAAATCCCAGGAAAGCTTTCTTAACAAATTCCTGGAAGAATTTCTGTAGGAAAATAAAAATGAAGGCATCTATGTCTGCAATATTTTTTGGACGCATTATTGTTGGAATTTTTGGATGGAGCATGTTTTGTATCATGATTTAAGGAACTCCTGAAAATTTCTAGAGGAATTATCGAAAAAAGCACTGGAACAATCACTGAAGGAACTTCTAAATATATCCCAGGAGAAATTCCTGGAGGAATGCCTGGTGAAACCCATTCAGAAATTCTTGGAAAACTCTCTGGAGCAATCCATTCTAGAATCACTGAAGGAAGCAATGGAAAATTCCTGAAGGAATTCATCGATATATCCTTGCAGAAGTATTTGTAAAAAACTGAAGGAATCGTGGGGGGAATTCTTAAAGCATTTCTTGGAACAAACCCTAAAAAAAAACTATCTGCACCCTGCAAGATGTCCATGGAAAAATTCACGAAAGAGAAACTCCTGGATATGTTCCTTGAGGAATTTCTGAAAGAATCCTTGGAAAAGTTTCTGAATAACTGCCTAAAGGAATTTCTGGAGATGTCCTTGAAAGAATTTGTAAAGAAATCCCAGGTATTATTATCTTAGAATGACGTTTGTTTGAATTGAATATAAGTGAAAATTCGTGTAGCAATAGCATATAACTGTACTCTAGTTCTACAAAGTCCTTGTTTTTCCCTACCGGAAACTTGCCATGCTGTTTTTGTGTTCCATGAATAAACATCACAAAATTTAACCATTCATCCAAGCTTGTTATTTGGTTAAATTCTATGATAAGATTGAAGTAGATCTCTTGGAGAAATACTTGGCAAAATTTCCTGTGATTCTCAAGAAAAAAAAGGTTGGATAATTGGGTTTTTAAATTAAGAAAAATGTATCGATTTTTTGATTTTATACGAAAGAGCACCTTTTTCTGAGCCACTATGATTTTTTTCAGATTTTTAGAACTTTATTTTGGTATCTAAAATTAATTTCAAAGAGATTTTTTGAAATCACCTTCTGACAGCTGGGTAACTGTTTGATAGCTCCACCCAGTACAAAATGCGACGAGGGGTGATTCGACAAATCGCTCCCATACAAACTTCAAATTGATTTTTAAATAGGTTCCCGGGCACCAAAATTTATGAAAATTTGGATTACGGCTCAGTTTCGCATGCAGATTCAGAATATGGAATTATCTCAGCACCGCTAAAGAAGCCAATTGCGGATAAAAACCTCAATTATTAAAATAGTCTAGAGAATAGTTTTTTTTTAATATTTTTTCTGGAACACTTAAATTATTGACAATCTTTGAGTCGGCTTGCATTTAAAAAAAACTGTCGGCCAGGGGGGGCAACGACCCCCCCCCCTGCCCCCTCTGGCTACGCCCTTGGTATCGGGGGAGCGATACTAGTTTTGCCAAGCCGAAAAACCCAAAAAAAAACCGAAAAAGTCGAAAAAAAAACCGGTAAAACCGGTAAATCGGTGTCGCTCCCCCTGTTAAATACCGGTCAGCCTTTTATCATGGAAAATCAAATTTTTTTTTGGAGGGGGCGAAAATGTTTTTCTCAAGCTCCAAGGGGGCGATACCTCCTAAAAGTTTGGGAAACACTGTTCTAGGTCCTTCAA
>NC_085136.1:163149846-163170029 GCF_035046485.1 Aedes albopictus
GAGGAAGAGCTATACTCAGTAGCAAAAAAAAGCCGAGTTGAATTTTTCTTCCAAAATCCGTCATGTTCAATCTGCTGCAACTTTGACAATCATCAATATATTTGGCTGAAAATTTTGCCACTTCATCATCAATATATTGATAATGTATGGACAAAATTTCAAATTGATAGAAGTTATATATTTTGAGTTATAACAACTTATATGAAAAAATCCAGTTATGGATATACCTTTTTCAAAAATCCGTGTTTCAGTGAAAAATTTAAGTAACTTCATAAAAATTTCACTGCAGCGTCAGTAAATATAGGAAATGTTGTGGTCAAAATTTGAAATGTTTTCATCCAGCGGTTTGTGGGCCACAGAAATCGTCAAAGTTGAATTACTACTGTGGGTGCCTGCAGTTTTCACTCCATATTGACCACGCTGAAACACCGGTGCAGAAAAAAAGCCGAGGTTAATTCGTTCCTGCAATGTTTTGATCTAAGTTTTAATAAACAATCTATATTATATGACATATTTTTATAAATTTTCGTGTGGTCTGCTAGTTGTTGATGACATTCTGCACGTAACATATAGTGCGTTGCACGTTACACGTAATGCGTTACAAACATACGTATATTAGTGGATATACAATTAGTTTGAACAATTTACAAATTTTGCCTACTGTTAAAGCCTTATCATAAGCAAACAAGTGATGTTACATGCCTTTCTATATCATACTTTGTGGTTGTTCAGACTAACGGTCGATTTGAAAACCAACGATTTGAATTGCTAAATTGGTAACCCTATCTTTTTTTTTGTTCGCATTGTTTTTACTGTGGGTAGTTTAGTTAGTGGACCGAGAATTATAAAACACGTTTTTTTCTAATCGTTTAATTACAGTCCATTTTATTTGCGGAAAACAGACGGAAAATCCGAACATTTTGGTCCATTCGACCGTGGATGTGCTGGTCCGGTTCTCGCGCGCGGTTAAATGCCGGTGACCACAAGGAAAGGGTCGAAAACTCCTGCTTTTCTATCGATCGCACAACAGAGGGCTGCAAAGGCTGAACGTGAACACAAAAAGAAGATGGCGGAGGCGCTAGCAGCTCTTCAGCGGCAACGGGAGTTCATAACCTCAAAAGTTGCCCGCATCAAATCGAGTCTCCAGAAGGCAGACGACGAACAGGTTCCACTTGACGAATTCGTCTTGGAAACATACATACCGACGATTGATGCGGCTTATCAATAAATGAACGAGTGTCAAACAAAGATGTGTGCAACCAATCCAACGAAGCAGAAAGAGGAGGAAGAAATCTACGTCGAATTCGAGAACCTGTTCACGGAGGTGAGAGCAGTAGTGAGCAGACTGCTGAAACAGAAGAAGGATGCACAGACTTCTAACGCACTGCAACGGCAAGTTGCGGCCGGTGTTCCTCAACCGATCCGAGTGCAACAATCGATCCTTCCTCACACACTCCTTCCGTCGTTTGACGGGAAGCCTGAGCATTGGTTCAGGTTCAAATCAATGTTCACGGACATTATGAACAAGTGTGCCAACGAGGATGCTGCAACGAAACTGTATCATTTGGATAAGTGCCTTGTTGGAGAAGCGGCCGGTGTCATCAATCAACAATTCATCAATGAAAACAACTACGATGCAGCATGGAATTTCCTAGTCCAGCGGTATGAAGACAAGCGCAAGATTGTGGACATTCACGCGAATAAGTTGCTGCGTTTGAAACCAATGCCGCAGGAGAGCGGAAGGCAACTGAGGGATTTGATCGAGGAGTGCAAACGGCACGTCGATTCGCTCAGATACCACGGGTACGATGTACTAGGCCTCTCAGACATCGTGCTGGTGAATGTTCTCGCATCAAAGCTAGACTTCGAGACCAAGAAGCTGTGGGAATTGGATGAATCTTCAAAGAACATGACCGCATTTCGAACGGCTAAGAACCTTTATCGGTTTACAGTAATGCCGTTTGGTTTGTCCAACGCTCCGGCAACCATGGCTCGCCTTATGGCTCGAGTATTGGGTCACGATTTGGAGCCGAGGGTTTATGTATATCTCGATGACATCATCATCGTTTCTAATAGCTTGGAGGAACATATCGAACTGATTAGAGAAGTAGCTCGGAGGCTTCGTAACGCGGGTCTCACGATAAATTTGCAGAAAAGTAAATTTTGTCAGACGAAGATCCGGTATTTGGGGTACCGTAAAATGGGGTAACTTTGATAGTTTTTCAACGAATTTTCTCAATATTTTTACATGTAACAGTATTTCCCCGAGTTTTATATTTTTAAAACAAGTACTGGGGTATCAGTTATCAATTGCAATTAAAAGATTCGATAATCTGAAATATTTTGGATAACTTTTAGTTTTTCATATAACCGAAAATCAGATTTTCATTTTGGGGTAACTTTGATAATGCCCTAAAAACACACCAAATCTCAAAAAATAATCACAGATTGAAATCTTAGGAGTATGAACATGATGAGAGAAGGCTTGTGGAATATATAAGATAGCATATTTATATCAAAACATTGATTTTTTACTAAATTCTACATATGAAAATGAGTTTTTGGAGTATTGAGTGCAAAACACAATAAATTTAGCTATCAAAAATCAGTATCTTTGTAATAACAAATGCTTAACGGTACATCATCATATGATTACATGCTATTCATGGTTAGTTGGTTAGTTTTTTGGGTAGCTTTTTGATGTTTTATTAACAAATTTTGAACAACACATATTTATCTACATGAAATTACAAGGGCATTGCATACTTTTAGGCGTTTATCAATGTATGGAGATTAATATCCCAATTTACAAAATTGCTTCCATTTCGTAAAAACACACTTCGTTAAGAGATTCAAGGCCAGATTTGGTATCTACTATGATGAATCTATCGAGAATAAGAGCCCATTCATTGAAAAAATAGTTGCAACGAAGTCGTATAGCAGATTGTTTGAAGGGGCTGATAAATGACAAAAATATCAACAATTTTTATTTTTTGTCCAAAAAGTTGTATATAAACTAGATTTTAATGAAAATACGTCTACAATGAACTTTCATATGTATAGAATTGATTTACGTTTACCTTTTTCTTAACTGATTGAAGGAATCATAGTTATAAGATAAATTACACAATGCCTGCCGCACTATCAAAGTTACCCGCATTATCAAAGATACCCCGTTTTACGGTACGTCCTCTCAGAAGGCGGCTTGTCCATGGACATTAGCAAGATACAGCCTGTCCTAGAGTACCCCGTACCCAAGACGATAAAGGACATAAGAAGACTCCTCGGATTGGCTGGATTTTACCAAAAATTCATACCCAATTATTCAAAAGTTACTAGTCCTATCTCCGATTTGCTAAAAAAGAATCGTAAGAAGTTCACTTGGACTGCAGAAGCTGATGATGCACTAACGAAACTTAAAACCCTACTCGTAACAGCGCCAGTACTCGCGAACCCGGATTTTACAAGAACTTTCGTGATAGAAACGGACAGCTCGGACCTCGCGATAGGAACTGTGCTGACGCAGAACATCGACGGCGAAAGGCGACCTATAGCGTACTTTTCTAAGAAGCTATCAAGTACCCAGCGACGCTATAGCGCTACGGAAAGAGAGTGTCTCGCCGTCCTCTTTAGTATAGAGAACTTCAAACATTTCGTTGAGGGATCACAGTTCGTAGTACAAACCGATGCCATGAGCCTCACGTTTCTACGCAACATGTCCATCGAGAGCGAATCGCCTAAAATTGCACGCTGGGCATTAAAACTGTCCAAGTACGATCTGCTGTTACAGTACCGTAAAGGTAGCGAAAACATCCCAGCAGATGCCTTGTCGAGAGCGGTTAATACAGTCGACGTTGTCCTTGGGGATCCCTACATCACTCAACTGAAGAGAATGATCGAGCAGTCTCCCGACAAGTACCGTGACTTCAACATTCAAGATGGGAAAATATACAAATTCGTCACAAATACGTCAGTTGCTGAAGATAACAGCTTCAGATGGAAGTACGTGGTACCCTTCAACGAGCGACCAGATATCATGCGAAAAATTCACGAAGAAGCCCACCTTGGACCAGTCAAGACACTTGCCAAAATTCGTGAGCGGTTCTATTGGCCACGAATGGCAACCGAAGTGAAGAGATTTTGCTTCCGATGCGAAGTTTGCCGTGAATCAAAAGTGCCAAATTTGAACGTGACTCCTCGTTGCGGAAAACCAAAACTTTGCTCACGTCCATGGGAGCTAATCTCCATAGATTTTCTCGGACCATACCCGCGAAGCAGGAAAGGAAACGTTTGGATTTTGGTGGTCAGTGACTTCTTTTCCAAATTCGTGTTGGTGCAATGTATGCGAACTGCAACAGCCCAATCAGTTTGTGCATTCGTCGAAAACATGGTTTTCAATTTATTTGGCGCACCTGCCGTATGCATAACCGACAATGCACAAGTCTTTAAAGGCGAATTGTTCACAAAACTACTACAAAAGTATGCGGTTACTCACTGGAACCTCTCCGTGTACCATCCAGCGCCGAATCCCACCGAACGTGTTAATCGGGTTATCGTCACCGCGATCCGATGCTCGCTGAACCATAAGAAGGATCACAGGGACTGGGACGAATCTGTGCACCAGATTGCGAAGGCGAATCGCACGAACGTCCACGACAGTACGGGTTACACACCGTATTTCGTCAACTTCGGTCGGAATATGGTGAGCAGTAGAGACGAATATGAACTCCTGCAACGCGTCCAGGATAACCGGAGTTCAGAAGACCTAAAACGAGAAACAAGCAATTTGTTCAATATCGTCCGAGAAAACCTGTTGAAAGCATATAAAAGGTATAGCACACCATATAATCTACGAGCCAATGCAAAACACCACTTCGCAGTAGGAGATGTTGTGTACAAAAAGGAAATGCATCTATCGGACAAGCAAAAGAACTTTGTAGGCAAATTTGGAAACAAATTTAGCAAGGTTCGAGTACGTGAAGTGCTCGGAACAAACACCTACGTAGTAGAGGATTTGGATGGGAACCGGATTCCTGGTAGCTACCACGGATCCTTCCTCAAACGCGCATAAGAAATACCAGCTATGACGGTGCATCCGCCGATGCACAGAAACAAGCCAACGAAAACAAAATACTCTTAGAGGTGTACGGCAATAATCCAACGTCGAGATGTCACATAGTGTTTCCTCCGTTGTTGATTCTTAGGTATAAACTAGTTCACAGTAAATAAAATACATTCCCGCATAGAGATTTACAGTTTGTCTTAAATTCCTAACAGTAAATTTCATGTATCTGTAGCTGTTACCGTATGGCAAACAGTTGCTTTTTTGTTGAAGAATATGAGATTGAACACAGTCAACTATGAATCACAGTCCACGCAATCCATACCAAATAGTGACATTATATTATACTGCCCAGATATTGTTGAATGATATGGAGACCGTAGCTCGCAAGTAATGTATGTCAAACTGTTCGTGCTTATTCTGTGCAACACACTTACATACATGCGTTTTACTATATGCTACTGGTATTTTACAATATGAGAAACAGTGGCAGGCATCGGTATTTGTGAACCAATGAAAATCGACTGGCGGCTCTTAAAACAAAACAAAAAAAAAATGTGGAAGCAGCAAATCCAAATTGAAATTTTGTTTTAGAGCATTTTTGGTTAGTCTAATATCAGTGCACTGGATCCAAAGTAGTTGTTACAGGTGAGTATTTTATCTAACGGAAATATTGTATCCACCCATCTAATATCTACTGTGCATTTTTTCTCTTCGTATTAAGAAACAGTTTCCACCCGGAGGCGTTCGTCGACGGCCTACAGTTGGGGTCATATTACACGGCATTGATCCGGTGACCCAATCATCCGGACCGAGATCTGGACAGTTCGGAATGAGGCATGGGGTGCATCGTTCAATTATGGTGAGTAATTTGTACCAACACCAAAATGCTGGTGTTGAAAGTGAACTGACCGTTATCTATATCCTCTGCAGGCAAGTCCTGAAGGAGTGCTGTTTGCTGTTTATGCGTTCAACGCTGGGACAATCGAGTGTGGATGGGCTTTCGTCGATTCGATTTCCAATCAAACTTCTTCCAAGCTAGCGGCAAGAGGTGAAGCGGAAAACAAACAACGCAGGATTTGGAGAAGCATCTAATGAACAAGCTAATGAATGAATGATGTCTACGCGATTTCATGAATAAAAGTAATTGATTCTTTGCATAATATTTGATTTGTTACTTATTTCTCTCTCGCGGTACTCATACAAAAGAACAGTACACAATCATATGATAACAGTACGATACACAGTTATTCTACTATGAAGAACTATAAATCAATCGTAATACATACATTGCAGTTTTTCTTCGATATTTATGGTTAAATTGTTCTCTTACCATTTGCTATACAGCGAATCGTCTCGAAAACTGGATAATATATTGACCATATCCTTTACTGTATTGCGAAAAATTTGTTCGAGAAAACGAGCGATTTTTTATGGTAACCAATCTTAACCGCCTATTCCACATACTGTAAATTGGCGGATTACCATATGTCAAACTAGCAAATCTGTACCTGGAATGGTTAGCTTACTGTTATCTCCAATAGTTTGATAAATGGTTAAATGATAATTGCTAATGGTCATCTACAGTATGAGAAACGTTGCATTTACAGTTTGTGATTATGCGGGTTATCCTTTTAAAACTTTGTCATGTTAGTTAGTTCTAATTGGAATTTGGTTGAATGAGGGATCGATGCACTTTCACTTTCAATTTCATTTTTGTAGACACATTTTGCTTCGAAGAAAAACACTCTTTCTCCCCATAGTTTCACTAGATACATACCTCATTCAATAGCCCGCAACTCCTTCCATCAATAGCCTGTTAATTTTCTGCAATTGTAGCGTCAAATAGTAGTTTTCTCAATCAATTTCGATTATTCTATAGTTTTCAATCACCGATGCATCCAATCACTGTTTATTTTGGTTTTCATTTCACTTTCACTTTCGTTTGACAATTAGCCTGTGCATGCCGGCGGGATCGACATACGAATGACACTAATGAGTGGAGCTTTTTTGTCGACCATTTAAAGCTTTCAACAGTGTTCGACATTCGATCTGGCTAAAATTCAATTCGACCGTTATTTTCTAATTCAAATCAGCTTTTATGGTTGCGGTAAACAGAAGCATTTCTGATTCCTCCGTCTCAATTGCAAGTGATTCCAAGATTCTTTGTAAAAGTGTTTTGAATGGCGGGGAAAGATTTTTCAAACCCCCGAAATTAATGTATTTGGAATATATTACTTTTTGCACAGTAAAACCATAGACTAATTTCAAGACCTCGATGTACCAAAGAAAACGATCAAATTTTCGGTGACCAGTCCGGTACCCAATAAATATTCATAACCGTGTATTTTTTTCCGTGTAAATTGCCTTTTGTGTAAATTATATTCAGCGTGTTACACCGATCTGACAGCTCTGACAGTAAGGGACTAAACATAAATTACGTAAACTGGGTACCGAGGATTGTTCACAATCTGCGAACCTGACTGCGAAAAAAATCGCGACTATGACGCCGCTGGTAAAACCGCTCAGCACTAAAATGTGTAAGACCTATTCATAAATGCATAGTTTCAATACCACTCATAAAATGTGTAAGAGTTACACATTCACAAAATCTGCTCCTGCGTCCACAAAATCGTTAAAGTTTAACGTTAAAGTTTTTTTTTTTTGTATGGCAATTTAGCTAGGTTTACTAGTGACCTTGGCGAACCAAAAAATATAGCCATTTCGCATCTAGAATAGTGTACGAGCACAGACAAACAGACGTAACACTCTGATAATTCACATCGTACACCGATCTAACGGTCTTTTTCAAAATTTGATAGTTGGCCAACTGCCCAACCGTGGCGCTCGCATCGTTTTTGTTCGAGTTTGACGTTTGCTCACTACCGCCACCTAGTTGGTGGTCGGCCAAACATAGGCCTTTTAGCATTGGGCGAATATGTTTTCGTGACTATGATTTGAATCGAAAAATGTTCGAAGTGTTACGTCTGTTTGTCTGTGGTACGAGCATATTTTGTGAATGTATAACTCTTACACATATTATGCGGAAGAAGCAGTGGTGGCAGAAATTGCCAGCAAATACTTGAATGGAGCGATTCTCGGGAGATACTGTTGGAATTGCTAGAGAATTCCCCAGAAGGATACCCCAGTAAGGAATGCTGGACAATTCCCCAGGAGTATTTATTTGTTTATTGGTGGTGCATAAAATTGCCAGAGGATTTTTGGATGATCTACAGGAACTTCCACAGAGGATTATTCCAGCAACTCCCATCGTGAAATCCTTCCAGAAACACCCACCGGGGATTCCTCAAGGAGTTTCCGCTGGGGATTTTTCCAAGAACTATCGCTAGTAGGTCCTCCAGCAGTTTTTTTTTTTCGGAAATACACCAGGAGTTCCCACCGAGGATTCCTCCAGAACTTCCCTATGGGGATTCCTCCAGGAGTTCCCGCTGAAGATTGTTCCAGAAGATCCCACCGGGAATTTATCAAGGAGTTTCCATCGGGAACTCCTCTAGAAATAAACAACCGGGAACTTCCACAAAGAGGAATCCTCCAGCACTCCCACCGTAAATACAGGAACTACCACCAAGGATATCTCCAGAAGCTCCCACCGGGGATGCTTCCAGGAGATCGCGCTGGGGATTTCTTCAGGAGTTCCCGCTGAGGATCCCTCCAAGAGATCCCGCTGAAAATTTCACCAGAAGGTCCCACCGGGTATTCCTCCAGGAATCCCCGCTGGTGATTCCTTCAGGAGTTTTGCTGGGGATTTTTCAAGGAGCTCTTGCTGAGAATGCCTCCTGGAGTTCTCGCTGGGGAGTTTCTTCCGGAAATTCACCAACGGTTCCCACCAAGAATTTCTGTAGAAGTTCCCTCTGATGATTCGTCCAAGAATTCCAGTCCCGCTAGGGATTCCTCTGGAAGGTACTGCTGGGGATTCTTTCAGGAGTTCTGGCTTGGGATTTCTCTCAGGAGTTCCCAGTTTGAGTTCTTCCAGGCTTTCCCACTGGGGAGGTCGTTCCAGGAATGCACCTGGCATCTCTTTTGGGAATTAACCTGGAGTTCCGTCTGGGAATCCATCAGGATGTTTTTTTTTCTATTTTTTCCAGGAGTTCCTTCCGGGAATATAGCATTCTACAAACATTCCTCGAGGAACTCTACGAGAATTATTCCAGAAGTTGTTTGAAAATTTCTTCAAGAATTCTTTGGGAAATTTCTTCTGGAGTTCTTAGGGAATTTCCTAGGGAATTTCCGAAGAAACAGGAGGAGTACCGTAAGAACCACTCGGGAGATTTCGTACATATTCTGGAAGAATTCCATAAAAAAAAACTCTTGAAAAAAGTTGAAAGTTCCTCCGGGAGTTCTTCCAGAAGTTCCTCCGGCGAATTCAGCAGTTTCCTTGAGAATTCTTCGAGGAATATCTCCGGGAATCCTTCCAAGAGTTCTTCCAGGAGTTTTTTCCGGAGATTTCTGCAGGAGTTCCCTTGGGATTTTTTCGAGAGTTTCTATAAAAGTTGATCCGCAAATTCCTCCAGGAGTACCACCAAGAACTTCTCCGATAATTCTTCCAGGAGTTCCCCGGAGAATATTTCCAGGAGTTCCTTCGGAGATTTCTGCAGGAGTTTCTTTGAGAATTCTTTTAGAAGTTCCTCCGGGAATTTCACCAGATCCTTCCACTAGGAATTCTTACAGTAGATCCTCTGGGATATCTTCCACGAGTTTCTCCAGGTATTCTCAAGGAGTTCCTCCGGGAATTCCTCTAGGAGTTCTTTCGGGAATTCCTCTAGAAGTTCCTTCAAGAATTCCCCAGGAATTCCTCCGGGAATTCTTTCAGGGGTTTCTCCGGGTTTTTTTTTTCAAGGTTTTCTTCAAGAATTCTTATAGTTTTTTTTTTGTCTGTATTAACGAGATTTTTAACCCTAGGCTAGTTCATCTCTGGACCCACACTTTACTTCCCTTCCAAAGGAAAAACCCACATTTTGTGAGTATGTCGGGAGTGGGATTCGATCCCAGGTCCTAGGTGTGATAGTATTGTGTTCTAACCACCACACCAGGTCCGCTCCACAATTCTTATAGAAGATCCTCCGAGAAATCTTCCACGAGTTTCTCCAGGTATTCTCAAAGAGTTCCTCCGGGATTTTCTCCAAGAGTTGTTCCGGGAATTCTTTCAGTGGTTTCTCCAAGAATTCGCCCAGAAGTTCTTTCGAATATTTCTGCAGGAATTCTTCCAGGAGTTCCTCCGTCATTTTTTCAGGAGATATTCCCAGAGCATTTTCTTCGAGAATTCTTCTAGGAATATCTCAGGGAATTCTTTCAGGAGTTCTTCTGAGAATTCTTCCAGAAGTTTCTCCAGGAATTCTTATATTCTCATAATTCTTCCTGCTGACTCCGAGGATTTGATTCTTTGATTTTGTTTTTCTCTAGACATCCTCTAAAGGTTTCTTTGGAAATTCTTTCAGTAGTTTCGCCGAGAATACGAGCAAGAGTTTCATCGAGAATTCTTCCAAGAATTCCTCCCAGAAGAAATTTTTCCAGGAGTTACTCCTGAGATTTCTGCAGGAGTTTCTTTGAGAATTCTTGCAGGAGTTCTTTTAGCAGTTCTTCTGGGAATTGCTCTAGTACCTGCTCTAGCACGTAGCACCCCTCTAGGAAATTCTCCAGGAATTCCTTCGACAATTCCTCTAGGGGTTTTTCCGAGAATACCCCAGGAGTTTTTCCAGTAATTCCTCCGTGAATTCCTCTAGCAGTTCCTTTAGACAGGAGTTCCTTAGGGAATTCTCCGGAAATTCTCCTAAGATTTCTTCCGAGATTTTTTCCAGGAATTCTCCAAGAGTTCGTCCAACAAATCTCCAGGGGTTCTTCCAAAAATTCTTACTAAAGATCCTCCAGGTATTCTTCCACGAGTTTCTCCAGGAGTTCCTCCTGGAATTGTTCCAAGAGTTTTATTCCGGGGATTCTTACAGGGGTTTCTCCAAGAATTTCTCTAGAAGTTCTTCCGGAGATTTCAGCAAGAATTCCTTCAAGAATTCCAGGAAGTTCTCCAGGATTTTTTTCAGTTATTCTTCCAGAAGTTCCTCCGTGGATTTCTGCAGCAGTTTCCTTCCAGGAATGTCTCCGGGAATCCTCCCAGGAGTGACTCCGGAGATTTATTTTGGGGTTTCTCCGGGAATTCTTTCAGAATTCCTGTAAAAGTTCCTCCAGGAGTACCACCAAGAGTTTCTCCGGGAATTCTTCCATTCAGGAGTTTCTCTAAGAATTCTTGTAGGAGTTTTTCGGGGATTTCGGAAGGAAGGAAGGAGATTTTCGGGAATTCTTTCAGGCGTTCTTCCAGGAATTCCTCCAGGAGCTCATTCGAGAATTCCACTAGGAGTTCTTGACGGACTTCTTCATGAAGTTCCTCGGAGAAATCCTCCGGCAATCCCAGCAGATGTTCCTTTAAGAGTTTTGGAGAAATTTCCGAAGGAATTCCCGGAGAAGCTTGTGAAGGCATTCTCTTAAGAATGCCCGAAAGAATCCTCTTAGAAACTCCTAGAGAAATTCCCGGAGAAACTCCTGGAGGAATTCCTGAAGGACTGGATGTTCCTCAAAGAGTTTTCTGAATTCTCGGAGGAACTCATGGAGAAATTTCCGAAGGAACTCTTGAAGGAATTCCCTGAGAAGCTCCTGAAGGAGTTCTCTTAAGCATGCCTGGAAAAATCATCTTAGGAACTTCTGGAGGAGTTCCAGGAGACACTCCTGTAGAAATTTTCGGATAAATTCCTGGAGGTATTCCCCAAAGAACTCACCTGTAGGAATTCCCGGAAAAACTTTAGAAGAATCCCTGGATGAAATCCTGGAAGAAATCCTGGAGTGACTTTTGGAGCAATTTTAGGAGGAACTCCTGGATTTTTCCCGGAAGAATTCCTGGAGTAATTCCCAGAGAAACTCTTAGAGGAATTTCTGGAAAAATTCCCGGTACAACTCCTGGAGGAATTCCCTGGGGAACTTCTTGAGGAATTCCCGGAGGATCTTCTGTTGGAATTCCCGGAGAAACTCCTGAAGGAATTTCCGGAGGAGGTTCTGAAGAAATTCCCGGAGGAACTCCTGAAGTAATTGCCGGATGAACTTCCAGAGGAATTCCCGGAAGAACTTCTGGAGGAATTCCCAGAGGAACTTCTGTAGGAATTCGCGGAGGAACTCCTTGAGAAATTCCAGGAATCCTGTAGGAAATTCTGGATGAATTTCAGGAATCCTGGAGTAACTCTTGGAAGGATTCTCGGAGAAACTTCTGTAGGAATTCCCGGAGGAACTCCTGGTAGGAATCCCGGAGTGACTTTTGAAGAAATTCCCGGATAAACTCCTGGAGGAATACCAGGAATTCTGGGATAACTACTGGAGGAATTCCCGGAGAAACTCCTGAAGGAATTCCCGGAGGAGTTCCTGAAAGAATTCCCGGAGTAAGTCCTGGAGCAGCTCCCGGAGGAATTCCCTGAGGAACTCCTGGGAGGAGTTCCAGAAGGAACTTCTGTAGGAATTCCCGGAGCAACTCCTGGGAGGAATCCCGGAGTGATATTTAAAGAAATTTCCGAAAAAACTCCTGGAGGAATACCAGGAATCCTGGAGAAACTTTTGGATGAATTTCAGAAATCCTGAAGTAACTCCTGGAAGTGTTCCCGGAAAAAAAAATCTTGGAGGAATTCCCGGAGTAACTCCTGGGAGGAATCCCGGAGTGATTTTTGGAGAAATTTTAGGAGAAACTCCTTGATGAATGCCAGGAATCCTGGAGTAACTTCTGGAAGAATTCCCGGAGGAACTCTTGGAGGAATTCTCGGAGGAACTCTTGGAAAAATTCCCGGAGGAACTTCCAAAGGAATTCCCGGAGGAACTCCTGGAGAAATCTCCGAAGGAACTTCTGGAGGAATTCTCGGAGTACCTCCTAGAGAAATTCCCGGAGTACCTCCTAGAGAAATTCCCGGAGGAACTTCTAGAGGAATTCCCTGAGGAATTTCTGGAGGAATTTCCGGAGAAACTCCCGGAGGAACCCCTTTGGGATTTTTTTAGGAATTCCCGGAGGAACTTCTGCGGGAATTCCCGGAGAATCTCCTGGAAGTTTTGCCGGAGGAACTCCAGGAGGAATTCCCAGAGAAACTCCTGGAAGAATACCAGGAATCCTGGAGTAACTTCTGGAAGAATTCCCGGAGGAACTCTTGGAGGAATTTCCGGAGGAACTCTTGGAGGAATTGCCGGAGGAACTTCCAAAGGAATTCCCGGAGGAACTCCTGGAGGAATCCCCGAAAGAACTTCTGGAGGAATTCCCGGAGTACCTCCTAGAGAAATTCCCGGAGTACCTCCTAGAGAAATTCCCGGAGGAACTTCTGGAGGAATTTCCTGAGAAACTCCCGGAGGAACTCCTGTAGGAATTTTGTTAGGAATTCTTGGAGGAACTTCTGGAAGTTTTCCCGGAGAAACTCCTGGAGGAATACCAGGAATCCTGGAGGAACTTCTGGATGAATTTCAGAAATCCTGAAGTATTTCCTGGAAGGATTCCCGGAAGAACTCTTGGAGGAATTCCCGGAGGAACTCCTGGAGGAATGCCAGGAATCTTAGAGTTACTTCTGGAAGGATTCCCGGAGGAACTCCTGGAGAAATCCCCGAAGGAACTTCTGGAGGAATTCCCGGAGTACCTCCTAGAGAAATTCCCTGAAGAACTCCTAGAGGAATTCCCTGAGGAACTTCTGTAGGAATTCCCGGAGGAACTCCTGAGGAAATTTTGTTAGGAATTCCCGGAGGAACTTCTGTGGGAATTCCCGGAGAATCTCCTTGAAGTTTTCCCGGAGGAACTCCTGGAGGAATTCCCAGAGAGCCTCTTGGAGGAATACCAGAAATCCTGGAGGAATTTCTGGATGATTTTCAGAAATCCTAAAGTAACTCTTGGAAGGATTCCTGGAAGAACTCTTGAAGGATTTCTTGGAGGAACTCCAGGGAGGAATCCCTGAGTGACTTTTGGAGAAATTTTAGGAGAAACTCCTGGAGGAATTCCTTGAGGAACTTCTGGAGGAATTCCCGGAGGAACTCCTGTAGGAATATTGTAAGGAATTCCTGGAGGAACTTCTGTAGGAGTTCCCGGAGAATCTTCTGGAAGTTTTCCCGGAGGAACTCCTGGAGGAATTTCCAGAGATACTCCTGGAGGAATACCACGAATCCTGGAGTAACTTCTGGAAGGATTCCCAGAGGAATTCCCGGATGAGCTGCTGGAGGAATTCTCGGAGGAATTTCCAAAGAAATTCCCGGAGGAACTCCTGGAGGGATCCCCGAAGGAACTTCTGGAAAAATTCCCGTAGTACCTCCTAGAGAAATTCCCGGAGGAACTCCTGGAGGAATTCCCGGAGAATCTCCTGAAAGTTTTCCCGGAGAAACTCCTGGAGGAATACCAGGAATTCTGGAGGAACTTCTGGATGAATTTCCGAAACCCTGAAGTAACTCCTGGAAGGATTCCCGAAAGAACTCTTGGAGGAATTCCCGCAGGAACTTCCAAAGGAATTCCCGGAGGAATCCCCGAAGGAACTTCTGGAAGAATTCCCGGAGTACCTCCTAGAGAAATTCCTGGAGGAACTCCTAGAGGAATTCCCTGAGGAACTTCTGGAGAAATTCCCGGATTTTGTTTGGAATTCCCGGAGGAACTTCTGTAGGAATTCCCGAAGAATCTCCTGGAAGTTTTCCCGGAGGAGCTCCTGGAGGAATTCCAGGAATCTTGGAGCTACTCTTGGTGGAATTCCAAGAGGAATTCCCGGATGAGTTGCGGGAGGAATTTCCGGTGGGAACTGCTGGTGGAATCTTTGGTGGGAATTTCCTGGTGGCAACGGCTCAGTCAGCTTTTTTCATTTCTTGATTACTTCCCTAAACAAACATGAGAAATAGAAGAATGGAGAGATGGGCCATTCGCCCCTGGTTTCATCCCGCTAGGTATTTCTCGTGTTGGTCAGGAGAGTGAGCAAGAAAAATAAAAAGCTGGCAACGCCGTTGCCTGGTGGAATCCCCGGTGGGAACTCCTGTAGAAATCCAAGAGGAAACTCCTAGGAAGAATCCTCAGAGAGAATTTCTTGTAAAATGCCCAGAGAATTTGTGGTTGAATACCCTTAGAGAATTCTACCCTGATGGAATTCCCAAATGCAATATCTGGCGGAATCCCACAAGGCAATTCATAGAAGAATTTTTACATGTAATTTTTGAAGAAATCCCCAGCGTTCTTCGGGAGGGATCTTTAAGGTAATTCTGGTAAAAGTTGTCCGGCAATGCCTTTCTGTAGGATTTTCAGATGGAACTCCTGAAGCAAGAAATCTTGGCAGTAGCTTTCGCAGGATTTCTAGTAGATATTGCAGAAATTCTTTAAAAAATCCCTACAGACATTCTTAATTAATCTGCTGAAGGGATGTCAGTTACCATTGTGACACATTAATCGTGGTTCCAGCTAATTCCTTTCACTCCGACGGAGTGCGTCCAGCATTTCTGCAGCGCCCGGTCAGTCCAATATTTTTACAGCATCGCAGCAATGCGGCAAAAATAAACTCTTCAGGCGGTTTGACTCCTGAAGCTGCTTCTGTTGTTCCGATACGCAACTCGGAGTTGGGGGTAACTATGAATCCGGTGATCCGGTAGCATCTCCTTTGCTCAATCGTTGTAGCCGCTGTAGCTCGTCGGGACACGGATCCTTTTATCTGTTGAGAATTACAATCTCTGCAATCCATGCATCCACATTGATGCGCCCCTCGTTTATATCATGACCATCTGTCATTCCACTAACACCACTCTATTCACATTGACTGTACGACTAACTCCATCTTGAATAAAGCAAATGTGCTGACGTGTATTTTGATCGCTAATAATTAAATCGGTTTTATCGCGTTTCTAACCGTTGTTCCGAAATTCCTCTGGCCGTATCACTTTAGGTTATTGGCCCAGTGTCGCGGAGTGATAAAAGTGAAGTGGATAATGGCAGAGGAGGACAAGAACGAGCGTTTTCTGTTGCCGCTTTTCGACGGGGGAAATTTCACCGCATGGAAATTCCGCATGCGGGTTCTGCTCGAGGAGCACGAGCTGCTTGAGTGTGTGGAAACGGAGGCGGGGGAAGTACCAGAGCTGTTGGATGAAGCGGGCGATAGTGTTGACGTGAAGCGCGAGAAGCAAGTGAAACGTGAGAAGCGAGCGAAGAAAGACAGAAAGTGTAAATCTCTTTTGATTTCTCGCATACACGATACGCAACTGGAGTACGTGCAGGAGAAAAACACCCCGAAGCAAATTTGGGACGCTTTGGTTCGTGTGTTCGAGCGAAAAAGTATCGCCAGCAGAATGCACCTGAAAAGGAAAATGCTTTCGTTGCGGTTCCAGTCTGGTTCTCTGCAGGACCATTTTCTCCAGTTCGACCGTCTAGTGCGCGAGTATCGAAACACGGGCGCGGTGATCGATGATGTTGACGTGATATGCCATCTGCTGATCACGCTCGGTCCGAGTTTCTCCACGGTGGTGACGGCGTTGGAAACGATGCCGGAAGATGCATTGTCGTTAGAATTTGTGAAGTGCCGTCTTCTGGACGAAGAAATTAAACAAAAGGGTGTTAGTGCGGAATCGGTTTCGTCGTCGCGTTCGGATGGTGCAGCGTTCGCTGGACAAAAGAAGAAGGGAAACAAGAAGAAACCCCTGAAGTGTTATGGCTGTCAGCAAGAAGGACACAAACTGTCCGAGTGCCCGAAGAAACAGCAAAAAGTGAACGAAAAAGAGAAGAATCGATCGAAGGCGAACATGGCAGACGGAAAAGGTGTTTCGTTCCTGGTGTTGAACAACGGGGACACTATTCCGGATCGACAACGAGTGCAGTGGTTTATAGATTCCGGTTCCTCAGATCATCTTGTGAAGGATGCGGATCTGTTCGACGAATTGCGACCACTCGAGACGCCGATCGAGATTGCCGTAGCCAAGGACGGTGAATCGATCGTGGCGCGTCATTCCGGGACTGTACGACTGGTATCCGTCGTAGATGGTGAGTCCGTTCCATGTACTATTGATAATGTATTATATGTGCCTTCTTTGCGATTCAATCTATTCTCTGTACTGAACGTTGAGCGAAAGGGAATGAAAGTGCTTTTCGGAGATGGTAAAGTGAAGATTTTCGAGGGTTCGAGGGTAGTGGCAACCGGTGTACGTAACGGCAAGTTGTACGAACTAGACTTTTATTCGATCGGTGACTGTGCTGGGAAGTCGATGTTGACGTGCGGACGAATTACGAAAGAACTTGAACTGTGGCATCGTAGATTCGGGCATCTGAACATGCACCAACTGGAACAGCTGATCGGTAAGGGAATGGTCGTTGGGATGTCGCCCGGTAAAAACCTGGACCGAAGTGAAATCAATTGTGAACCTTGCGTAGTGGGTAAACAAACCCGAAAGCCTTTTTCCGTGCGCGAAGGCAAGCGTTCGTCGCGAGTGTTGGAGGTCATCCATTCCGACGTGTGCGGCCCCGTAACACCGATCGGTCGCGGCGGTGAACAGTATTTTGTAACGTTCATAGACGATTGGTCGCATTTCGTTATGATTTTCCCGATGAAGTCGAAGAGCGAAGTTCTTGAGTGGTTCCAATACTACGAGGCTTTGGTAACCGCGAAGTTTGGGGTTCGGATTTCCCGTCTCAAGTGTGATAATGGGGGGGAATACCGGAACAAAGCGTTCGAATCTTTCTGCCGTGAGAAGGGAATCCAAATCGATTGGACGGTTCCCTATACGCTGGAGCAGAACGGTACTAGTGAGAGGATGAACCGTACCGTTGTCGAGCGAGCTAGAGCGATGTTGGAGGATTCGAAGATCGACAAGTCGTTCTGGGTACAGGCTGTGCAGACCGCCGCATTCCTTGTAAACAGGTGTCCAACGGGTGCAATCGACGAAGACGTTACTCCTTCGGAACGTTGGGAGGGCAAGAAGCCGGATGTCTCTCGACTTCGCGTATTTGGGTCCACCGTATTTGTACATGTGCCGGCAGAACGGCGCAGGAAGCTGGACGCCAAAGCATGGAAGGGTGTGCTGGTCGGATATTCGCCGAACGGATATCGTGTTTGGAATCCGGAGACCAACACGATAGTAGCTGCTCGAGACGTCGATTTCGTGGAATCGTTCGAGGCTGGAAGCGGTACAAAGAAGAAGCCGAAAAGTGAAGTGTCAGTGATCCGAATCCGTCCGATAGACAATGACTTTGAGGAAAACGACGGTGAAGATTTAGTGAGTGATGCTGGCAGTGAGCCCGAAGAAAACTATGCAACCGGAAGTGATGGCGAAGAAAGTGAAGAGGCCGAGCAACCTGTGGTTGTTCCCAACGGAAGGCCAACTCGTAATCGTAGTAAGCCTACCTGGCACAAGGATTATGAGGTGGATTATGCCAGTTTCGCACTGAACGCATTGGGATATGTGGAAGACTTGCCGGAATCGGTGGCTGAAATGCGGAAGAGAGACGACTGGCCGCAATGGCAGCATGCCATGCACGACGAGATCGATTCACAGGTGAAAAACAAAACGTGGAGTCTGGTCAAGCTGCCGGCGGGTCGGAACGCGATTTCTTGCAAATGGATCTTTAAGATCAAACGAGCGGAAGATGGACAGCCACCGCGCTACAAGGCTCGGCTCGTGGCAAGAGGCTTCAGCCAACGACGTGGATTCGATTATGAGGAGACATACTCGCCGGTGGCCCGACTGGATACGTTGCGTGCTGTTTTGGCGTTGGCGAACAAGGAGGGAATGGCCGTACATCAGATGGATGTCAAGACGGCGTTCCTTAACGGAACGTTGTCAGAGGAACTTTACATGCAACAGCCTGAGGGATGCAGCCGTAAGGATGGTCTTGTGTGTCGTCTCCACAAGTCTATTTATGGCCTTAAACAGGCGTCCAGAACATGGAACGATCGGTTCCATTCATTCATGGAGAAGTTAGGCTTCAAGCGCAGTGCAAACGACCTTTGCCTGTACATCCGAGGAACAGGGAAGAATCAAGTGATCCTGATATTGTATGTCGACGATGTTCTACTGGTGAGTCCTTCGGAGAAGATCGTCCTGGAGATAAAGCAAGCATTGTCCAGGGAATTCGAGATGACCGACGTGGGTCCGGTCAAGTGTTTCCTCGGGATGAAGATAGAACGCGACATTGAGAAGAAGGTTATGCGCATAAGTCAGAGAAGCTATTTGGAGAGTCTGCTGACTCGTTTCGGCATGGAGGACTGTCGTCCTGTCTCCACGCCAATGGAGCACAGGCTGCGACTCGAAAAAGGCGATGAAGCCAAGCGAATTGATAAGCCCTACCGTGAGCTCGTGGGCTGTATCATGTACGTTTCGATGACATCGAGGCCGGATCTGGCTGCAGCGGCAAACTACTTTAGTCAGTTTCAAACATGCTTCAACGAAGAACACTGGATTCACTTGCGAAGAGTGTTAAGGTACATTAAGGGAACCTTGGACGTTGGACTTGTGTACCGAGCGGATAACGAAGGACAGTTGCTAGAAGTTTTCTCGGACGCGGACTGGGGAAACGATATTACGGATCGTCGCTCTATTTCCGGAGCGGTATTCAAGGTCTTCGGCGCAACTGTATGCTGGTTCGCGAGGAAGCAACCCACCGTATCGCTCTCGTCTACGGAGGCCGAACTCGTTGCTCTGTGTGCTGCAGCGTGCCATAGCCAGTGGTTGGTACGAGTGCTGAAGGAACTTGGACGTAGCTCGGACAACCCTGTACTGTTTAGAGAGGATAACCAATCTACAATGAAGATAGTGTCCAATCCCAAGGATACTGGAAGGCTTAAGCACATCGACGTTAAGTACTTCTACGTGCGGGATCTGGTACAGAACGGAAGTATCAAAATCGAATATGTACCATCAGCGGAACAGCAGGCGGACATGCTTACCAAAGGTCTTCCTGCACCGGCGTTCCTGAAGCTGCGGTCGAGCATCGGAGTTCTAGATTGCAGCTCTTGAGCGGGCGTGTTGAGAATTACAATCTCTGCAATCCATGCATCCACATTGATGCGCCCCTCGTTTATATCATGACCATCTGTCATTCCACTAACACCACTCTATTCACATTGACTGTACGACTAACTCCATCTTGAATAAAGCA